>NC_041216.1:349485-358330 GCF_002837175.3 Physeter macrocephalus
TGCTCTGCAACGGGAGAGGCCACAACAGTGAGAGGCCCGCGTACCGCAAAAAATATATATATATATATATATATATTTTTTATGGCTAAAAAATGCTAACCATCATCTGAGCCATCCATGAGAAGTAATCTTTTCGTAACAGTAACATCAAAAGTCAATGATCACAGATCATGATAACTAATATAATAATAATGAAAATGTTTGAAATATTGCAGGGATTACCAAAATGTGACACAGAGACACAAAGTGAGCAAATACTGCTGGGAAAATGGCACTGATAGGTTTGCTCAACACAGGGTTGCCACAAACCTTCAATTTGTAAAAAGTACAATATCTGTGAAGTACAATAAAATGAAGCATAATGAAACAAAGGTAAGCCTGTATGTTGTTGTGAGCCACTGAGATTTTGGGGGTTGTTTATAATGAGCTATTATTAAAATAATAGCTGACCAATATAAATCATTTGATATATCTATAGATTTCCACATTTCTTCTAAAGAAAATGAAAAAAAGAGAGATTCAAACATTTGGAACAAGCTTCAAATAATCAGACTCAATTCACCCACAATTTTAAAAGATACACTCAGAATAGAAATATAATCATATACCCCATCCTGAACTTTTAAAAAACTGATATATTGTACATGTGATTCTCCTCCAGAATAGGTAGCTCCCTATTGATGAGGAAAAGCAATGTATTTCTTGCCAACAGTTTTCCCTCTAACATAGATCAAAGGTCCATGGTGGTTTGTCTGAACTCTGGAAAAGCCCTCTGACATGGCAGCTTAATTTCAGTTCTCACAAGGGAAGAAAACTCTGAAACCCATAACCTGTAGAATCTTATAGTATGATAGTGGATGTTGCCTAGATCTGATACCTCCCACACCTCCTCCTAAAAATCAAGCAGAGAATTGAGAATAAATAAAAACACCCAGAACTTATCCTCATAGTGTAACTCTGAGACAGAAGAGACTACACATTCCAATTTAATAGAAAGTGAGGGAGAGAAACACTAGCAGAATTTGTGCTTGAGCCCACATAGGTGTGGGAGGGCAGAAGGAGTTGCATGCAAGAGTGAGACTGTGGATGGGTCCTAGCAGTGGCAGAACAAGGGTTCATCCTCAGACAGAGAGGAACCCGTCCTGAAGGGAACTACTGACAGCAGGTCAGAGTCTGATGTGTCAGAGCACTAACAATAGAAGATTCAAAAGGAAGTGGCTCAAAAGTGCCTGTGACCAAAACTGTAAAGTGTTTGAAAGGTACCAATTCTAAGGGAGAAAAAGAGAGTCACCCTAGAAGACAGCAGTGTCTAGAAGAGGCCTCAGTAGATGTGAAGAGAAGGAAAGAAGTAGCTTATAATAAAGATTCTACTTAAATAGATAAGATCTAAGGATCAGAGAAAACGTCACCAGAAATAAAGGTACCATGTATTAAAGAAACAGCTCTAAATTTTGGCAACAGAAAGGGAGCCCTTGAACCGAAAATTGGTAAAAATGCCTACACCTTCACTCCTTGCCCTCCAGAAATTCCTTCTTCAAATATATGGTCCAGAAAAACCCAATACATTCTAAACATGAACAAGAAAAATTAAAATAAAGCATACATGCAAAGATAAAATGATTGTTAAGAATAAGAATCAGGGACTTCCCTGGTGGCACAGTGGTTAAGAATCCGCCTGCCAATGCAGGGGACATGGGTTCGAGCCCTGGTCTGGGAAGATCCCACATGCTGCAGAGCAACTAAGCCTGTGTGCCACAACTACCGAGCCTACTCTCTAGAGCCCACGAACCACAACTACTGGGCTCATGTGCCACAGCTACCGAAGCCTGTGTGCCTAGAGCCCGTGCTCTGCAACAAGAGAAGCCACCACAATGAAAAGGCTGCGCACCGCAACAAAGAGTAGCCCCCACTCGTCGCAACTAGAGAAAGTCCGTGCACAGCAACGAAGACCCAATGCAGCCAAATAAATAAATAAATAAAAATTTAAAAAATAAATAAATAAACAGGCACCTCAAAAAAAAAAAAAATGAATGAGAATCAACTATTTTTATCACATGAAAACACACTGAAAACTTCCTGCCATTTAGCAGAGGAAAATTACAAAACAAAAATCCAACCAGAATTTCAAATACTTAAACAATTGTAAATATGGGAAGGAGGGGATCGCAAGAAACAAAGATGCAAAAATACAGAAATGGACCAAACCAGAGGATCATGTAAACTGTAGCTTACTTATTAACTCAGGAAAGAGATTGAAAAAGACAAAATTATCTCAGAAAGGAAGACTAAATTACAGGGTGTCCAAGAGAAAATAAATAAACTGAAAAGACAATAAAAGGTATAGAGAAAAGAAATGAAAAGAACCAAGAAAGTGTTTCAAAAATAAAGAAAGAGATTTTTTTAAAATCAGGAAGAAAGTGATAGATACAGAAAACAGACAAGGAAGAGTCAACCAATGTATAATTGGAGTCTCTGAGAAAGAAAATCCGAACAGGGGAAAGCAACTAATTTTTTAAATTCTAATTCAAGAAAATATTTTGAAGTTAAATAGGATCCATCTGTATATATTTAAAAGGGACCACATTTACCTAGAGAAATTGACTCAGTACAATCAACTCTGAGACATATCCTCATAGAATTATTAGACTTTAAAAATAAAAAATTCTTAGGGACTGCAAGCAGAAAGACCAAGTTATTTCACAAAGGAAAAAATCAGTTTGGCATTATGTTCGTGACATAAATATTCAATACAAGAAAACAGTAATATAGCAACTACGCAGGGAAAGAAATTGTGGAACAGTTTACCTGTAATATCGAGGCAGCAGGAAAGCAATTTTAAACATGCCAGAATGCAGGGAATATTGTTCCCATTATCCCTTCCTGAAAGGGGGTGGGGATGGAGATTCAGAGGAGCAAAGTTTTTGTATGTTTTTGAAGTTAAGCTGGTATAATTTCAAATTAGGGTGTTAAAACTTTAAGATGTTAGACATAGTCCCCACGGTAGGCACAAGTGAATGGCTATACAATATATGCAAAAGGAAACAAAAAAGAAATTAAAACATGCAAAAAGCAACTAAATGCAAAAGAAGATAGGAAGTGAGGGACAAATAAAGCTATGAGGCATATAGAAGAAAACAGATAGCAAAACAGTAGAAGTGAATCCCTCCTTACCAGGGATTAAACTCTCCAAAGACAGAGGTTAGTACAGTGAAGTAAAAAACATGATCTAACTAGATGCTGTCTATAAGAGACTCAGTTTAGATCTAAGGACACAAATAGGTTGAAAGTGAAAAAATGGAAAAGGTAGTCCATGCAAATAGTAGCCAAAAGAGAGTAGGAGTTGCTAAGCTGTAACAGATAAAACAGACTTTAAATCAAAACAGTTTACAAGAGACAAAGAACGATATTATATATTAATAAAAGGTTCAATACAGCAAGAAGATAATACAATTACAAACGTTTACAGACATAATAACAAGCCACCAAAGTATATAAAGCAAAAACTGAAGAAAGTGAAGGAAGAAACAGTCCTACAATAATACTTGGAGATGTCAACACCTCACTCTCCATAATGGCTAGAACCAGATAGAAGATAAGTAAGAGAACTTGAACAACCAAAAAACCAACTGGTTTTAACAAGAGAACGTTCTACCCAACAACAGAATACACATTCTTCTCACCTGCATATGAGACATTCTCTAATACAAATGATATATTATACCACAATTCAATTCTTAATATATTTTTTAAAAGATATATAAGGATAACAAGTATTTTCTCTGATTACAATAAAATGAAGCTAACATCAATAACAAAAGGAAAACTGGAAAATTCACAAAATTGTGTGAATTAAACAATACACTTTTAACCAACCAATGGGTCAAGTAAGAAATCATAATAGAAATAAGAAAATATTTAGAAATAAATGGGAATGAAAAAACACTGCTTTCATTTGCATAATAATGAAAATAGGAAACTTGAGGGATGCAGTGAAAACAATGCTAAGGGGGAAATTTAAACACTCACCTAAAAAAAGAAGAAAAATCTCATATCAACAACCTAAATTTACACCTAAAGAAATTAGAAAAGAAGAGCAAACTAAACCCAAAGCTGGCAGAAGGAAGAAATAATAAAGATTAGAGCAGAGATAAATGAAATAGAAAATAGGAAAAGAATACAGGAAAGCAATGAAACCAAAAGTTGGTTCTTCTAAAAGTTTAACAAAATGGACAAACTTTTAGCAATACTAAGAAAACTATATTTGAATTTTGACAGTTTTTCCACTACTGTCCTGTTTTGTTTGTTTGTCTGTTTAGAATCCAGTCCAGGATCCCACATTGCATTAATTCACATGCTTCTTTGATCTCCTCCAATCTCTCGTAGTTTCTCTATTTCCTTGTGTTTCCCCATCTGGACATTTTTGAAGAGTACTTGTCAGGTATTTTATAGAATGTTCCTCAATTAAGGAACTTCTGAAGTTTTAAGGTTCTTCCGAAGTTTTCTCATGATTAGATTGGAGTTATGCACTTTGGGGAAGAATACCACAGAAGTGAAGGGTCCCATTAGGGTACATGACATGAACATGACTTACTACTTCTGTATAGAAACAATCTAATGGCAGCCCTGAAGTTTTTCTCTTTGTCTTGACAGTTTTTTTCACATTGTGGGGATGACAAACAAAAGCAGTTTTTACTGCACTGTTGAACCACTCTGGAAGAATTAGGAGCCTAGTAATTCTTTTCTAAAACCCTGAGGAGGCTGCATTGCCTTAGGATGCCCAAGCAGATGAGGAGCAAACCTTTGGTGATATTCAGTGTCTCTCTGGGCAGGTGCACAGGCAAAAATAATCCAGGTGCAAAAGAGAACTGGATCCTACAGAAATGCAAGATAAGAAAAAGGTGCCAGAAATAAAACAGGTCAGTTCACAATGATAAGAGCAAAGGTGACTGAGAACGAGAAATGGCTATATCCTTGCCTATATCACTAATCAGTGACAATTTTTTATTACATCCCGACAGAAAGTAACATAAGGATCACTGGAAATTTCTACTCCTTCAAGTGTGAGAAGCCATATTGTTTCACAAATGTCTCCAGCTGAACTATCTAAAAATGCAATGCAAGTCAGTCCAAAGGCTAACAGACTCTGGAGGATAGATGCATGCTTGAGTAGGACCATCTTGGCAGAAGAGATAAGAGAAAACTACGTAGTTTTAAGCACAGATCATGTACCGAGAGCCCAATTCCATTTTCTCTGAGCTACCAGTGTCTCTCTTTTATACACTTCTCATTTTGCTAACTTTATTATATATACATTGATAGTTCAGTATGTACATCTACATGTGTTTATATAGTTACATCCAACAATATAATATGTTTAATTGATGGTGTTATTCAAAGCTTTAAACTCTACTTTTTAAAAAATTAATCTAATCACTCTAGTTCTGGGGCAGAGTCCCATGAAATAGTCCATTGATCTGCAGAAGCAGCATCACCTCAGAGATTGTTAAGTTCCAATTCTCCATTCCTATTCCAGACCGAATGAATCAGAACCTCCAGAGGTGGGGCCCAGAAATCTGTATTTTAACAAGCTTGGCAAGTGACTCTTCTTTGTTGTTTTTGTTTTTATTGAGGTATAGTTGATTTACAATACTATGTAAGTTCAGATGTACAATGTAGTGATTCACAATTTTTAAAAGTTATATCCATTTATAGTTATTATAAGATACTGGCTCTATTCTGTGTATATATCCTTGTAGCTATTTTACACATAGTAGTTTGCACCTCTTAACCCCTATCCCTCTCTTGCCCCTTTCCCCTTCCCTCTCTCCACTGGTAACCACTAGTTTGTTCTCTATATCTGTGAGTCTGCTTCTTTTTTGTTATACTCACTAGTTTGTTTTAATTTTTATATTCCACACGTAAGTGATATCATACAATATTTCACTTTTTCTGTCTGACTTCTTTCACTAAACATAATACCCTCTAAGTCCATCATGTTGTTGCAAAAGGCAAAATTTCATTTTTTAATTGTTGAGTAGTGTTCCATTGTGTATATATATATATATAGAGAGAGAGAGATAGATATAGATATAGATAGATATATAGACATTTATATACCACATCTTCTACCTCTTCATCTGTTGATGGACACTTGGGTTCCTTCCATATCAAGACAGTCAAGGCTATTGTAAATAATACTGCTATGAACATTGGGGTGCCTGTATCTTTTCAAACTATAGTTTTCGTTTTCTTCAGATACATACCCAGAAGTGGAATTGCTGGGTCATATGGTGGTTCTATTTTTAGTTTTTGAGGAACCTCCATACTGTTTTCCACAGTGGCTATACCAATTTACATCCCCACAAAAAATGTACAAGGTTTCCCTTTTCTCCACATCCTCACCAGCATTTGTAATTTGTGGTCTTTCCCAGATGATTCTTATAAACCCTATATCTAATGAAAAGACGCACTATTTTGGAAGAAGGATTAAAAGACGTGGAATGACTTTCCATCTTAGTTTGAGCATTATGAAGAAGACATATATGGTCAAGAATACATAGGCTAAAAATTCATTTGAATGGGGCTTCCCTGGTGGCGCAGTGGTTGAGAGTCCGCCTGCCGACTCAGGGGACACGGGTTCGTTCCCCGGTCCGGGAAGATCCCACATGCCGCAGAGCGGCTGGGCCCGTGAGCCATGGCCGCTGAGCCTGCGCGTCCGGAGCCTGTGCCCCGAAATGGGAGAGGCCACAGCAGTGAGAGGCCCGCGTACCGCAAAAAAAAAAAAAAAAAAAAAAAAATTCATTTGAAGATCGTATGGCAATTAAGAATTTTATTTTCTCTCCCTCTCTGAATTTTAACTCCTTTGGAGGCTTCCAGGTAAACAATGACTACTATTATCTTAATATTGGATTAGTCCAAGATCCTAAAGTCAGTTAGCAATTTCTCATGAAATAATTAAATTATCATTGAAGAATAATACCATCACTGTTAATAATAAGAATCTGACAGAGAAACAAGACCCCTGAAAACATTTCCCAGTTAGTTTAGTTAGCCTAATTCCATAGGCTCACATAATTTTCATTTTTGCCTGAGATTTATAAGGACAAAATTTATAAAGATGTTAGTTATTTAAATTATGATTCAATTTAATTGGACAACCATGTTTACACTTAGAATCCTTAAATATTAGTGTAAATAATAATAAACTATACAGCTTATAGGCAATTTAAGAATTTAGGTGATTCTTTTAATTTAGCTTATTTATTTAAACCAAATCCAAATCCTACATAAATTAAAATGACCTATTTGCATGTTTATTTCTCACAGTGGTAAAATCAAGAAGTCATATAGCCATCTTTTTTTTTTTGCTTTGTACACATTTTAATAAGTTGGAAAAATCCTCATAATTTTTATTTTAACATCTTTATTGGAGTATAATTGCTTTACAATGGTGTATTAGTTTCTACTTTATAACAAAGTGAATCAGTTATACATATACATATGTTCCCATATCTCTTCCCTCTTGCATATAGCCATCTTTGAAGTCCCAGACTCCTCCCAAAATTTAATTCATCAAAGACTATGCCATGATTAGGTATATAAAATTATTTTGGTGAAATTATAATTTCCTGGATTTAGTTTACCTTCTAAATCTCAGTGAAAAGTCTTAATGCAAAAGTGTTTCTTAAAACTCCTTTTATGACTATGAATTGTTGACCTGATGTCACCTTGCATGTGTTCATTATCTTCAATTCAACAGGGACACTCGAGTCAACAGCCACAGATAGCTTTTCTCTTTCTCATCAAACAAACTGTTTAGGAAAAGGAATTACATTAGAAGGATACTGTTTAAACTTTGGCCAAAAACTTAGTAGCTTACCTGGTTATTCACATGACATTCTAAATTTTTATTAGAGTGTAACCTTTACCATTTAACCAAAGTTTTACTTTTTCCACTTGGCAGGTCTATTTTTTCAAATACATAACCACCTTAAGGTTGAAACTACTCATTTCTTCAAACGATTTACTGTATTTCTTTTACCAATCAATGCAAATTCCGTCAGTGACACTGGATTTGAGAGGCTTGCGCCCTTTGCTTTATCTGTGAAAGTGGATGGGCCTTCAGTCCTTAATCAAAGGGAATTTCCCAACTTATCCAAAGGTAACCAGGAAAGGAAACAGCTTTCCTTTGCCCTGGGGGTGTGCTCACACCAGGCGCTTCCTGCACATTCCTTGCTTCAGAATCAGAAAAGCCAGTCCCTCCTGAGGACCCCGAATTTTCTGGGATGGCATCTCTTTCCTCTACTCACACAAAGGAAAAAACACCGCTCTAAGAAGACTACACTGTCTATCCACAGGAATAGATATGAAGACATAAGGTCCAGTGAGAAAAGGCAAATTTAAGAATAAGTGCTGGACTTCCCTGGTGGTACCAGCGGTTACAGTGGTTAGGAACCCGCCTGCCAATGCAGGGGACATGGGTTCGATTCCTGGTCCGGGAAGATCCCGCGTGCCGTGGAGCGACTGGGCCCATGCGCCACAACTACTGAGCCCGTGTGCCGCGACTACTGAGACCCGCGTCCGCGTACCTAGAGCCCATGCTCTGCAGCAAGAGAAGCCACCACAATGAGAAGCCCGCGCACCGCAACCAGAGAAAAGCCCTCCCGCAGCAATGACGACCCAATGCAGGGGCTTCCCTGGTGGCGCGCTCTGCAACAAGAGAAGCCACCGCAATGAGAAGCCCGCGCACCGCAACCAGAGAAAAGCCCGCCCGCAGCAATGAAGACCCAATGTAGGGGCTTCCCTGGTGGCGCAGTGGTTGCGCGTCCGGCTGCCGATGCAGGGG
>NC_041216.1:358391-379975 GCF_002837175.3 Physeter macrocephalus
CTGGGCCTGTGAGCCATGGCCTCTGAGCCTGCGCGTCCGGAGCCTGTGCTCCGCAACGGGAGAGGCCACAACGGAGGAAGGCCCGCATACCACAAAAAAAAAAAAAAAAAAAAACCCAATGCAACCTAAAATAAATAAATTTATTTTTTTAAAAAAAAGAATAAGTGCTGAGTAATGCCAGGTATATGAGTCTAAAAGCACATAGAAACACTATACGTTGTCATTTACATCTGTGGAATAGTGAGAGAAAACACAACAGTGGTTGCCTGGGGATGAAGGGGTTTGATTGAGAAAACGGTCTGGATTATAAATGAGAGCAGCTGCCTCTGAGTGAGCAGAGGGCAAGACGACTGGAGATGCCGACGAGGACAGGCCTTCCAGCGGCCAAGAGCAGAAGCCGGGATCTGGGAGTCCGTCCAAGGACCCCGTCAGGCTCCTTCTGCCCGGCTCGCCTCACGCCTCAACCCAGGTCGGGGCGCAGGTGAAGGGGCATGAGCACCTTGCTGTAAAATTTTTAGAGACCGGAGGCTGTTGGGGCTCCCCTCGGGCGGGTCTACAAATGGTTAAAGCCCCGAGGCTTTTTGGTCATGGATGAGCCATAGGCCGTGGGGACCAGACACGAACCTGGAGCAGAGTTGGAAGCGGGTCAGAAGTCACTCATGCGACCCCAGACGTGATCACTCTGCTGGGATGAAACAGTCTCCGTGGGACTTGGGGGCGGGAGAGGGGAGGTGGAAATCATTTCTAGGTCATCTCATCAAATCCAGGATGAAGTATTTCTGATTATGTTTACAGCCAAGAGATGGAATCTGCAGAACTCAGTGGTGATTGGATCCTGGGCTGACACCTCTGATGTGTTCAAGGACCCAGATTACGAACGCTAAGCCCTTTGAGTTCAAATCTAGAACCTATGACTGACTCTCTGTGTGATCTCCAGCAAATTGCTTAACCTCTCTGAGCCTCACTTTCTGCATCTTATGCTGACAGTTATAAATTCCACCTTATACTACTGTGGTGAGGATGAAAGGGGCTAATTGAGTAAATCGTCCCGCCCACCCCACCCCCCACCCGCCACAGTTTGAACACCTGGGAAATGGCTGTAAAAACGTCCAAGGTGCCTTGTGGGTAACCCAGTCAGGTAGGTAACCTGAAAGGTGGAGAATTCCCAAGTGTCTGATTTGGGTGCGCTGGGATCCGCCCAGAGGGCGTGGCCAACCAAAGAATGCTGGTCTGGGACCCCAGTACATCCGGCCCCTGAGACTATATAAGAGGTCAGCTACTTCAGCCTGCAGCCCAGTCTTGGCAACTCTTGGCCCACGACGCTGAGGTCCCTGGCCACACAATGGATCCACTGATGGTGAGTCTATACCTTCAAACAGAGCAGCCAAAGTCTGGGTACTGAGGTGGAAGGTCAGCAACTCCCAGGTGGACAGTCGTGAGTCCTAGCAGGGGGTACACTCTTGTGGAAGAGGAGCCCAAACATTCAAAACATTATTTTCTTTGAGGCTTTCTTTACTGAGCACCCCTGCGTGTCTGCACTGTCCAGGGGGTGCCCTCGTGCAAACAGCTGAGTTCCTGAAGAAGAGACAGTGTTGGGACCTGTCCAGTTGGCTGCTGTCCCCGAAGGCCCCTTGAGGGCAAGGCTGCTGCCTAGATGGTACACCGCCCCCCCCAGTCCCCAGATCACTACCTGGTACTGGGCAGCTGCAACCTGTGTGGAAAGGATGGAAGGATGTGCAAAATGGGTGGCCATGTGTGGAGGGGCCTGGGTGGATTCTGGTGGAAATTAGACAATCAAGAGAATGAGTTATATAGCCCGTGGCAGGGGGCACCGATTTCTCCCTTCCTTGAAAACATTTTATTTTTATTTACCTAGCTTTACTGAGGGATAATTGACAAACTCGCATAAATTTAAAGTGTACAACATGCTGATTTGATGTATGTATATGTTGTGAAATGATTACCACACTCGAAGTGGTTAACACAATCATCACCTGATGTGGTTACCTTTCTGTTTTGGGTGATGATGCTTAAGATCTACTCTCTTAGCAAATTTCTAGTATCCAATACAGCATTATTAACTCTCATCACCATGCTGTACATTAGATCCTCAGAACTTATTCTTCTTATGACTTGTGTACTCTTTGACCAAGAGCTCCCACTTCCCCACCCCCCATCCCCTCGCAACTTCCACTCTTTTCTCTGATTCTATGAGTTCAATTGTTTTTCCTCATTCTACATAAAAATAATAACATAAAGTTTACGGTTTTTTCTGACTTATTTCACATAGAATAATGCCATGCCCTACATGGTTCATCCATGTAGTCACAAATGTCAGGATTTCCTTCTTTTTTTTTTTTTTCTCCTTTTTTTTCTCCTTCTCAGTAAGGATTTCCTTCTTTTTGATGACCGAATAATGTTCTCTGTTCTCAGAAAGTAGAGCATTCCTATGAAACTTTTTGTAAGCTGAAATGGCATAAAGCAATGAGGCAATTACCTCAGGACCCTTCTTGCTAAAGGATGGGCAAAACAAATGGAGATAAAGCCCAGGTGCTCACAGACAGAGTTCAAGGATATGGCGGCTTGCTGAGGAGGTGCTGAGTGTAGTCCTCCAAGGAGGAGCTGCCACTCTCCCAGTTCTGGGTGTGTGTTGCCTCTGTTCAAGTTCACTGCAAAACAAATGTTGAGGGACTTCCCTGGTGGTCCAGTGGTTAAGAGTCTGCGTTTCCAATGCAGAGGGTGCGGGTTTGATCCCTGGTGGGTGAACTAAGATTCTACATGCTGCACGACGTGGCCAAAAAAAAAAAAAAAAAATGATTAGCACTATTTTCACTTTCACCTGTTTTTGTAAAAGTGAAAATCCTCTTCTGGGTTTTTTCTTTGTTTGTTTTTGTTTTTTTTGGTTATTGAAAACAGATATTAATGTAGGTCTTCCATAAAAGCAAAGTGGCATAATGCAAACTTTCCAAAAGCTCTGGATACCTGAAGAGCACAGTTTCTTTATCATTCATCCCATGGACAGACACTTGGGTTGTTTCCATATCTTGGCTATGGCGACTAGGGCTGCATTGAACCTCTGAGTGTGGATCTCTTTTCGAGATACAGATTTCATTTCCTTTGAACACCCAGAAGTGGAATAGCTGGATCATATGGTAGTTCTAGCATTTAATTTTTCAGGAACTTCCATACTGTTTTCCATAACAGCTGTACCAATTTATATTCCCAACAGCAGTGCATGAGGGTTCCCTTTTCTCCAAATCCTCCCCCAATTTTATATCTTGTCTTTTTGATAATAGCTATCCTAACAGTTATGAGGTGCTATTTTACTGTGGTTTCTGTTTGTATTTCCCTGATGATTAGTGATGATCAGCACCTTTTTGTGTACCTATTGGCCATCTGTATGTCTTTGCAAAAATGTCTGTGAAGGTCCTTTGCCCATTTCTAAGTCAGATTGTTTTTTTGCTATGGAGTGGTATGAGTTCCATATATATTTAGATATGAACCCCTTATCAGATAGATGGTTTGCAGAGATTTTCTCCCATCCACAGGTTGCTTTTTGACCTTGTTGCTTGTTTCCTTTGCTGTGCAGAAGCTTTCAGTTTGATGGAATCCCACTTGTTTATTTTGGCTTTTGTTGCACATGCTTCTGGTGTCAAATACAAAATAATCAATGCCAAGACCAGTGTCAAGGAGATTTTTCCCCTATGTTTTCTTCTAGAATCTTCATGGTTTCAAGCTTTTTTTTTTTTTTTTTTGTAGTACGCGGGCCTCTCACTGTTGTGGCCTCTCCCGTTGCGGAGCACAGGTTCCAGACGCGCAGGCTCAGCGGCCATGGGTCACGGGCACAGCCGCTCCATGGCATGTGGGATCCTCCCGGACCGGGGCACGAACCCGTGTCCCCTGCATCGGCAGGCGGACTCTCAACCACTGCGCCACCAGGGAAGCCCTCAAGTTTTATATTTAATTCTTTAGTATATTTCAAGTTAATTTTTGTGAGTTCTATAAGATGGGGATCCACTTTCATTCTTAAACCTGTGTGTATCTAGTTTTGCCAACACCCTTTATTGCAGCGACTATCTTTTCTACATTGTGTGTTCTTGGCACCCTGGTCAAAGATGCATAGATTTATTTCTGGCTCTCTATTCTGTTCCATTAGTCTATGTGTCTGTTTTTCAGCCAGTACCATACTATTTTGATTACTATAGCTTTATAATATAGTTTGAAATCAGGAAGTGTTATGCCTTCAGCTTTTTTCTTTTCTTTCTCAGATTGCTTTTGTAATTTGGGTCTTTGGTGGATTGAGTTGGACTTTAGAATTGTTTTTTCTATTTTTGTGAAAAATGCCATTGGAATTTTGATAAGAATTCCTTTGAATCTTTAGATCAATTTGGGTAATTGCTCATTTTAACAATATTAATTCTTTCCGTCTAAGAATAGGGGATATCTTTCAATCTATTTGTGTCTTCTTCAATTTCATCAATATAATTTTCACTGTTCACCTCTATAGCTAAATTTATTCCTAAGTACCTTATTGTTTTGATGCTATTGCAAGTGTGATTGTTTTTTTAATTTCTCTTACTGAGAGTTGTTTATGTATAGAAACACTACTGACTCTTGTATCCTGCAACTTTGCTAAATTCACTTATTCTAGGCATGTTTTTGTGGAGCCTTTAGAGTTTTCTGTATATAAGATCATGACATCTGCAAACAGACATTTTTGCTTCTCCCTTTCTGATTAGGATGCCTTTTATTTCCTTTTCTTAATTGCTCAGGCTAGGAATTCCAGTACTATGTTGAATAGAAGTGACAGCTGGCACCTTTGTCTTGTTCTGGAACTTAGAGAAAAATCTTCAACTTTTCAACACCTAATTTGTAGATTTTGTCATGAAAAGGTGTTGAATTTTGTCAAGTATTTTGTCTGCAGCTACTAAAATAACCATATAAGTTTCATCCTTCATTTATTAATTCATTAAACACATTTATTGATTTGTTTGTATTGAACATCCCTGTGACCCAGGGATAAACCCTATTTAAGGATGGTGTGTAATCCATTTAATGTGCTCTGAATTTGGTTTGCTAGAGTATTGTTGAAGATTTTTACATCTATGTTCATCAGGAATACCGACCTATAATTTTATTTTATTATTTATTTATTTGTTTGTTTATTTACATTTCTTTTTGGTTGGGTCTTCATTGCTGTGCATGGGCTATCTCTAGTTGTGGTGAGCAGGGGCTACTCTTCGTTGTAGTGCACAGGCTTCTCATTGTGGTGGCTTCTCTTGTTGCAGAGCATGGGATCTAGGTGTGCAGGCTTCAGTAGTTGTGGCTTGCAGGCTCTAGAGTGCAGGCTCGGTAGTTGTGGCACACAGGCTTAGTTGCTCCACGGCAAGTGGGATCTTCCCAGACGAGGGCTCAAATTCGTGTCCCCTGCATTGACAGGTGGATTCTTAACCACTGCGCCACCAGGGAAGTCCCTGGCCTATAATTTTATTTTCTTGTAGTGTCCTTATAAGCTTTGGTGACAGGATAACGCTGGCCTCATAATGAATTTGGAACTAATCCTTCCTCTTCAATTATTGGGAAGAATGTGAGAAGGATGGACATTAATTTAAAGCTTTGGTAGACTTGATCAGTGAAGTCACTTTCACTGTTGGAATCTTGTTGGAAAGATTTTTGATGACTGATATACGTCTATTCAGATTTCCATTTCCTTATGTTTCAGTCTTGGTAGGTTGTATGTTTCTAGGAATTAACCCATTACTTTTAGGCTATCCAATTTTTTGGCATATAATTGTTAATAGTAATCTCTTATGATCTTTATATTTCTGCAGTCTTTGTTATACTCCTTCCTCTTTCATATTTGATTTTATTTGTTAAACTGTTCTCTTTCTTTCATCTATAGTCTAGCTAAAGCTTTGTCAATTTTGCTTGTCTTTTCAAAATCCAGCTCTTAGTGTCATTGACCGTTTCTATTATTTTTCTAGTCTCTATTTCATTTATTTCTGCTATGGTCTCTGTCATTTCTTCTTTTCTTCCACTAACATTGGGTGTAATTTGTTCTTTTCTAGTTCCTTGAGATGTGAACTTTGATTGCTTATTTGAGATCTTTCTTAATGTGGGCACATAATTGTTATAAACTTCTTTTCTAGAACTGCTATTGCTGCCTCTCATATGTTTTGGTATGTTGTGTTTCCATTTTCATTTGTCTCAAAATATTTTCTTTTCTTTTGATTTCTTCTTTGACCCATTGATTCTTCAGCAGTGTGCTGTTTAATTTCCACATGTTTATGAGTTTTCCAACCTTTCTCTTTTTTGATTTCTACTTTCACACCATTTTGGTAAGAAAAGATACTGGATATGACCTTAATCTTATTAAATTTTTAAAACTGTTTTTGTGATGTAACATATGATCATGATTTATCCTGGAGAATGTTCTATGTGTACCTGAGAAGAATGTGTATTCTTGTGCTTTCGGATGGAATGTAGTATATATGTCTGTTAGGTTCATTTGATCTAATGTGCAGTTCAAGTCCAATATTTCTATATAGTTCTTCTGTCTGGATGATCTGTCTATTGTTGAAAGTGGGGAATGAAGTCCCCAGCTACTGTTGTGCTGCTGTCTATTTCTGGCTTCAGAACTGTTAGTATTTGTTTAACATATTTATGTGTTCTTATGTTGAGTCCATTAATTTACAATTGTTATATCCTCTTGATTAATTGTTCCTTTTTCTTATATAATGACCTTCTTTTTCTCACATAACAGCTTTTGATTAATCAACTTTTCTGATATAGTATAGCTACCCTGCTCTCTTTTGGTTTCCATTTGCATGGAATGTATTTTGTCATCTTTTCACTTTCATCCTACATGTGTCCCGAAACCTTAAACATCAACTATATTACAATTTTTAAAAGTCTGTGGGGCAAGATCTCTGCAGGGGATGGTGTGGTATTCATGCATTTATCGAGATACCACCTCCACTGACAGATGAGAGTACGATAGGGAAAGTTCATATTTTAGAAATATTACCCTGACTGTCTTTGGAGGGTACACAAGATGGAGTCAACCCCAGATTCACAGAGGCCAATTAAGAGGCAGTTGCAGGCTTTTAGGCAAGCAATGATGGTGGGCTAGACTAGGATTGGGTCAATAGGTATGGAGAAGCATGGTGTGTGGAATTGGGATTTGAGCTAGGTAAGGCACATGAAATTCTAACTTTTTTTTGCAGGATCTCACAAATGAAGACCAAGTTCAGTTATCAGGCAGTAGCAAAGAAGCTTCAGGGGACTCTTACCTTCAAGCAATTGAAGAAATTGAGGCATTTTATCAATACCTCAATGAGAAATATAAGGCAGGAACTCCAGCTGCACCAGAGCCAGAGCTCTATGTACCTCTGACTGACCATGATGAGAACAGCCAAAAGGAGTCAATCCAGAACCAGGTGATGTATCCTTTGAAGCCCACAATGATGATTTCTACATGTTCTAACATCCCTGGAGAGTTCTTATCCAGAACTAAGATCACCCCATGTTAGAGCCCTTGATTTGCCCTTGGAAACCTAAGCAAGACACTTTTTGACCCCAAGGTGACCTCTTTTGATGAGAGCAAACCCACAGTAACATCCAAGATGACAGATGTTACTGACACCCCAAACACATCCTGAGATTTTAAAGGCTGGTTGCAGACCTAGAACTGGGGGAGTGGAAATCAGAAGTCCTTTACTGGGTCCTTTTTCTATGAGGTCTTCCCAACTGGATCTGTCACACCCTGCTAAGGATGAAGTAGAGTTCTCTAGTCTTGAGGAGCTTTTAGTCCAGTGGTGTGGGAAGGGGAGTAGACAGGCATAACAGTATTTCAAGAGTGGAAATGAGAGGAAAGGAAGTGCCCTAATATGATGTTATTAGAGGTTGACTTCCAATGAGGCTTCATCTCAGAGAATCCCTAGGGTTTTTTTTTGAAGTGGCACTTTTTTATTTTTTAATATTTATTTATTTGCTTGTGCTGGGTCTTAGTTGCGGCCGGCAGCCTCCTTGGTTGTGGCTCACAGGCTCCTTAGCTGGGCATGTGAACTCTTAGTTGCTGTATGCATGTGGGATCTAGCTCCCTGACCAGGGATCAAACCCAGGCCCCCTGCATTGGGAGTGGGGAGTCTTAACCACTGCCCCATCAAGGAAGTCCCAAGAATCCCTAGGTTTTGATGGTCCTTTTTGTTGGAGTGTCTCCACAGTGACATTGGCCTCATGGAGGTACCCTTTTCCACACCTCCAAGTGACAGTGGCTTCTGCTACACTGTAGCTTGGAAAATTCCACTTATTTCCAAGTGTGATTATAGATAACAATTAAATTTAAGGGCATCTATCACTTCTATGGATTTTTTTGTAGAAGAAGATGACTTCGGAATGCCCTCAGTCTACCATAGTCAATGGCTGTACAGTCATAAATTTTTAATATAACCTGGGGGAATTATCCTAGCTGTCTCTCTGCTCTGAGATTCAGGACAGGACAGAGAGACCAGTCTTTGGTGGCAGGGATAGGAATGGATGTCATATTTGATAAGACAGGCTATAGTCACTAAGACACTTTACTGAGAGAGACAGGCTGAGCAAAGGACAGGACAGGGATATGGCAAAACTGAGCAGACTGGTCTGGCTAAAGCAGGACAAGAGCTGCAAGGAGGCACACAGGGTGAAAAGATGTGAGGCTACTGACATGATGGCTTTGGGGAGTTAATTGTAAGCTTTCTACCAGATGTATAAGAAACCTAGAAGTATAGGGATAGCTACTTCGAATAGAAGTATAGACTTTGGCCATGTGCACATTAGGCCGCTGCTTGTAATGAGGTTTCTTCTTGGAATGGCTCCTGGAGGCTGATACTTTCCAGGATGGTTCTCAGGAAGCTAGAATGCCAGGGACAACCCCCTACATTTCTGGTGAAATGTCCACAGTGGTTCAGGTCTGTGAGCACCCAGAGTGAGATAGGTCCAATTCAAGTTAAGAGGCTTCTACTTAGGCCATGTCACTTTATCTTTTTGGACCCCTATTTACTCTTCTTTAATAGGGATTAAGCATGGCTCCTGTTTCTGGGGCATGGTGGGAATAAAATGAGATAATATGTTTGGAAGTTCATTAATTTAACCAAATCTCCAGTAGGTTGTCTGGGAGATGGGACATCTTTGGAGAAGTCTCTGGGCAGGGGCGGGCAATACAGAGGTAGGGGATTAAGAGGTACAAACTCTTATGTATACAACAAGCTACAAGTATATATTGTATAAAACAAGGAATATAAAAATTATTTATAATAACTAAAATTTGAGTATAACCTTTATTATGATTCACTATATTGTATACCTGTAACATATAAAACTATACATTAAGTATACATCAATTTTAAAAAGGTCTGTGGGGCAAGATCTCTGCAGGAGTTGGCGGGGCTTTCATTCATTCATCGAGATTCCCACCTTCACTGATAGATAGGAGTTGCATAGGAAGACTTTTCATTTTAGAAATATTACACTCACAGTCTTTGGAGGTTACCCTATATGGAGTCAACTCCAGATTCACAGAGGCCACTTAAGAGGCAATTGAAAACTTTGGGCAAGAAATGATGATGGGCTAGACTAGGATTGGGTCAGCATGGATGGAGAGGAAGGGTGTGTGAAATTGGGATTTGAACACATGAACTTATGACACATGAACTTCTTTTTTTGCAGAATCCCACAACTGAAGATCTAGTTCAGTTATCAGGCAACAGCAAAGGGGTGTCGAGGAACTCTTACCTTCAGACAGTTGAGGAAATTGAGGCATTTCTCCAGGACATCAATGAGACACATGAGGCAAGATGCCCAGCTGCACCAGAGCCAGAGCTCTATGTGCCTCTGACTGCCCATGATGAGGACAGCCAAAAGGAGTCAATCCAGAACCAGGTGATGAATTTTTTGAGGCTCACAATGATGATTTATGCATGTTCTAACATCCCTGGGACAGTTCTTGTCCATATCTAACAACAACCCATGTTAAAGCCCTTGATTTGCCCCCTGGAAACCTTAAGTGAGACATTTTTTGACCCCAAGGTGACCTCTTTGATGAGAGTAAACCCAAGTAACATCCCAGTTGACAGATGTCACTGACACTCCAAACACATCCTGAGATTTTAGAGGCAGGATGCAGACCTAGAGCTGGAGGAGTAGAAATAAGAAGTCTTTCTTTGGGTCCCTTTTCTCTGAGGTCTGCCCAGCTGGATCTGTCAGACCCTGATAAAGTGGAAGTAGAGTTCCCTAGTCTTGAGGAGTTTTCAGTCCAGTGGTAGGGGAAGGGGAGAAGACAGGCATGACACTATTTCAAGAGTGGCAATGATAGTAAAAGAAGTGCCCTAGTACGATGTTATTAGAGGTTGACTTCCAGTGAGGCTTCATCTCAGAGAATCCCTAGGTTTTGATGGCCCTTCTTGGAAGATTGTCTCTACAGTGACATTGGCCTCATGGAGGTACCCATTTCCACACCTCCAAGTGACAGTGGCTTCTGATACACTGTGGCCTGGAAAATTCCACTTATTTCCAAGTGTGAATGTAGATAACAATTAAATTTAAGGCCATCTATCACTTCTATGGATTTTTTGGTAGAAGAAGAAGACTTCGGAGTGCCCTCAGTCTACCATAGTCAATGGCTGTACAGTCATACGTTTCGAACATAGCCTGGGTTAACTATCCTAGCTGTGTCTCTGCTCTGAGAGTCAGGACAGGGTGGGAGAGACCAGTCTTTGGTGGCAGGGATAAGAATGGATGTCATATTTAATAAGACACGCTATAGTCACTAAGACACTTTGCTGTGAGAGGCTGAGCAAGGGACAGGACAGGGATATGACAAAAGTGAGCAGACTGGTCTGGCTAGAGTAGGATAAGAGGTGCAAGGAGACACACAGGGTGAAAAAGATGTGAGGCTACAAACATGATGGCTTTGGAGAGTTAACTGGAAGCTTTCTACCAGATGTATAGGAAAGCTAGAAGTGTAAGGATGGCCAATGAGAATAGAAGTATAGACTTTGGCCATGTGCACATTAGCCTCTGCCTGTAATGAAGCTTCTTCTTGGAATGGTTCCTGGAGGCTGATGCTTTCCAGGATGGTTCTCAGGAAGTTAGAATGCCAGGGGGAACTCCAGGAGGTCTCTGGGGGAAATATCCACAGAGGATCAGGTCTGTGAGCACCAAGAGCAAGACAGGTCCAATTCAAGTTAAGAATCTTCTACTTGGGCCATGTCATTTCACCTCTTTGGACGTCTGTGAATTCTTCTTTAATAGGGTTTTATCATGGCTCCTGTTTCTGCGGTCATGGTTGGGATAAAATGAGATAAGATGTTTGGAAGTTCATTAAATTAACCAAATCTCTGTTAGGATTTCTGGAAGATGGGGTATCTGTGGAAAAGTCTCTGTTGGGGCGGGGCAATATAGAGACAAGGGATTAAGAGGTACAAACTCTTATGTATACAACAAGCTACAAGGATATATTGTACAAAACAAGGAATATAGCCAATATTTTATAATAACTAAAAATTGAGTATAACATTTAACTATTGTGAATCACTATGTAGTACACCTATAACATATGATAGTGTACATCAAGTGTTCGTCAAATTTTAAAAAGTCTATGGGGCAAGCTAGCTGCAGGGGATAGTGGGGTGTTTCCATTCATCTAGAATCACACCTCCACTGATAGGTAGGAGTAGCATAGGAAGACTTTTCATTTTAGAAATATTACTGTTTATGGAGGGCACACCGGATGGAGTCAACTCCAGGTTCACAGAGGCCAATTAAGAGGCAATTGTAGGCTTTTAGGCAAGCAATGATGGTGGGCTAGACTAGGACTGGGTCAGCAGGGATGGAGAGGAAGGGCGTGTGGAGTTAGGATTTGAGCTGGGTAAGACATCTGACTTCTAACTTTTTTTGCAGAATCCCACAGCTGAAGATCTAGTTCAGTTATCAGGCAACAGCAAAAAGACTTCCATGACTTCTTTCTTTCCGACACTTAAGGACATTGATGAGTTTCTCCAGGACATCAATGAGATACATGAGGCAAGAACCCCAGCTGCACCAGAGTCAGAGCTCTATGTACCTCTGACTGCCCGTGATGAGGACGGCCAAAAGGAGTCAATGCAGAACCAGGTGATGAATCCTTTGATGCCCACAAGGATGATTTATGCATGTTCTAACATCCCTGGGACAGTTCTTGTCCATATCTAACAACAACCCATGTTAAATCCCTTGATTTGCCCCCTGGAAACCTAAAGTGCCTTTCTTTTTGACTCCAAGGTGACCTCCTTTGATGAGAGAAACCCTGCGGCAGCATCCCAGTTGATGAATATCACTGACACCACAAAGGCGTTCAACACTGATTGTAAAGTGACAATCGTTAATGCAAACAACATGACAATCCCCAATAAGAGTAGCCAGATGAAGATCCTCGATGATGACCAGAGCCTCAGTGGAGGCCAGATGACCTTCAGTGGCGACCAGACCCTCTCTGGGGGTCAGATGAAGAGCCCCAGTGAATGCCAGATTCTCACTGGAGCACAGATGACCTTCCCTGGGGACCAGGCTTTCTCTGGAAGTCAGATGAAAACCATCCATGTATACCAGACCCACAATGGAGGCCAGATGAGCTTCAGTGGGGACCAAACCCTCTATAGGTGTCCGATGAAGACACTCAATCATGAGAACACTCCCCATGAAATCCATATGGTGCCACATTCCTCATCATCATTGCCATATCCTAGATTTCTGTACATTTCTAGTTCCCATTTGATCCAAGAACAACCCCTAGAAAAGCAGAAGTGGAAACTCAAGATTCGGAGATGTCCGTTGCAGAAGAATTCTGACATTTTGAAACCCTACATCTGTACATACCAGGACTGTGGGAAATCGTATTCAAAATCTTCCCACCTGCGAATCCATGAGCGCCTACACACTGGTGAGTGAAGACTGAAGTATAAGGGTGTCAGGAAAATGACTAAAGATCTCTGCCTTTATAAGACTTTGGGGTCATTTGAGATTGTTGCCACCTTCCTCTAAGTCTAGGACCCAGAAGACCCTAGAAAATGCTGGCAAATCTGAAAGGGTATATAAAGCAGTCCTAAGAACAGACTCTAGTTCTGGGCCAGAGGCAACCTGGCTGCAGCCTTTTGTGGTATTGAATGTCTGGGATGATGGAAGAAGTGGAGGGATTTGTTTGACCTTTTAGGATGGTCTTGACTTTTCCTCTCCTGGGACTTCTCTTCATGGACTCCTATAGGTCCAACAGATAACCCCTCTCCCTCAAACTTCTTTACCCACCACTGACCTTTGTCTTCCCCTCCTGGTTTTCTTTTTCTTTTCCTCTCCCTCCTTCACAGTTTTCCTCTCAGCATTCTAGCCCATCCTGCCCTCCTTCTCTTCCTTTCCCATGCACCCCCTCCAGTCTCCTGTCTGTCTCTCCCTGTCCCACTGCAACATGCCCAACTCCTTTTTCTTCTCCATTCATTTCCAACTTCCCTGTCCCATGCTATCCTGAAGCATGACAAGTCTTCCTTTCTTTCTCGGGTCCAGGAGAGAGGCCCTACAAATGCAACGTGAAGGGATGCACATGGGCATTCTCCCGTTCGGATGAGCTCAACAGACACATGAGGAAGCACACCAGGGAGCGGCCCTACCTGTGTACTGAATGCAACAGGAACTTTGCACGATCCGATCACTTAAAGCAGCATCAGAGAGTCCACAGATAAATTTCTTCCATGATGACAAACCTATCAGCCTTTGAGAAAATGAATTGAGCTGAAAGATTCTCCCTGCAAAACTTTGCTCGGTGCTCAGTACCTAGCAGTGTGCCAGCACATAGTAGATGCTTAATATTAGTTGTAAACTTTTAAGGTTTTCATTTATTTTTTTCTGAAACATATAAAGAATGCATGTATGCATTTCAATAGAATCAGCACTACTCTTCATTCACTTTCCTGTACGTGGTGAATGTTTTCAGTGTGCTATGTATGAATCCTTGTAGATCGCTTCTTGTATATTTACTTCTATGTGTACATGTAAAGATGTTTATATGTAGATGATTGAAATGTAAGCATAGCATAGTTCAGATGCATAAAGAATGTAGCATTTCATATCTGAGCTCATGTTTCTTTGGAGCTTCATTTCAATGGAGTTGAGAGGGACACTTGGTCACTTCCAGTGTCAAGTGGCCTCAGATTAAATGAAACTCATTTGGATGAACTTAATCTATTAAAAAGTTGACCCTCTTGTCTTGGCTGTTTTTCTCTCAGACAAAGTGTCTCTTTTCCCCTCTGCCTTCTCTATATGCCGTCAGGACACAGGGAGGGTGGTATTGGAGGAGGAGGAGTCAAGTGCTGCCTGCCAGGGGAAGGACATTTCCTTTCCATGGGGCCTCAGGGTCTTTCCGTCATGGCTTCTGCTGACATGTCTGCAGCTGCAGTGACCTGGGGTCTGTTTCTCTTGGCCTGGGCATGGCTGGACACCTGCTCCTGAGGAGTTTAGCCATCTTTGCCTGCTGCTAGGTCCTTCTCCCAGCTCTTGCAGGCCCTTTCCTCTTAGGTGTGGCTTGGGCTCCCATCCAAATGCCAGCTTGTGTAATATTCCCCCTGGAAAAGTGTCTGGGTAAAACCCAGGATGTGATTTGTCCCACTGCTTATTTCCGGGGGGGGCCCTCTGAAAAGCACTTTCCAGACCAAGACTTTAAAAAGAAGCAGACTACAAATCCCAGGGCTTCAGTTTGCCCTGCAACATTTGAAGATCTACTTAACCCACCCACTCTCACCTCACACAGGTCCCAGATGCTAGATCCCTCAAGATCCCCACATGGATTATATGAGGGCATCAGTAGCTGAGGACTCCAACCAGTCACTGGACCTCTTTTATGTTTGTCAGGGCAGTCATGTCTGGAATGAGATATCATGCCCATTCCCAGATAATGCCGAGGAATTTCACTGGATACTAGGTCCTTGTGCCTTGCTTGTGTCAGTGGCCCAGCGATGTAGCTGCATGTGAGTCAACTGGGGGTCCAGTTCTTGTTAGGTGGTGCCCTTGTCTAGGTCCACCAGGAGAATGTCATCAATATAACAAAGACCAGTGCTCCCTCCAGGAGCAGGACTTTTTCCAAATCACATTCATCACCGATAGCTGGAGAATTAGGTAGCTTGGAAGTAAGACATTAAAGGTATACTGCAACCCTTTCCTTATGAAGGCAAATTGATTTTTATCATCTGGGTAGAGAGGGGATGCTTAAAAAAGCATTTTCAGTAATTGCAGCATACCAAGTTCCCTCAACTTGGGCAATGACCTCTATGACACAATATCAGGTACCTCTCTGGAGCTATGGCATTGAGCCTCCTATAAGCAATGGTGAGTCTCCAGATACCCAAGGCCTTGAGCACAGTCTGGGTGGGGCTATTGAATGAAGAGTTCTCTCATGGAGAATTTTGCTTCCTTGAGATTGGCAACGTGGGTGGCTATTTTTTTTTTTAACATCTTTATTGGAGTATAAGTGTTTTACAATAGTGTGTTAGTTTCTCCTTTACAACAAAGTGAATCAGTTATACATATACATATGTTCCCATATCTCTTCCCTCTTGCGCCCCCCTCCCTCCCACCCTCCCTATCCCACCCCTCTCATGGTCACAAAGCACAGAGGTGATCTCCCTGTGCTATGCGGCAGCTTCCCACTAGCTATCTAATTTACATTTGGTAGTGCATATATGTCCCTGCCACTCTCTCACTTCGTCACAGCTTACCCTTCCCCCTCCCCATGTCCTCAAGTCCATGCTCTAGTAGGTCTGTGTTTTATTCCTGTCCTACCACTAATCTCTTCATGACATTTTTTTTTCTTAGATTCCATATATATGTGTTAGCATACGGTATTTGTTTTTCTCCTTCTGACTTACTTCACTCTGTATGACAGACTCCAGGTCTATCTACCTCATTACAAATAACTCAGTTTCATTTCTTTTTATGGCTGAGTAATATTCCATTGTATATATGTGCCACATCTTCTTTATCCATTCATCTGTTGATGGACACTTAGGTTGCTTCCATGTCCTGGCTATTGTAAATAGAGCTGCAATGAACATTTTGGTATATGACTCTTTTTGAATTATGGTTTTCTCAGGGTATATGCCCAGTAGTGGGATTGCGGGGTCGTATGGTAGTTCTATTTGTAGTTTTTTAAGGAACCTCCATACTGTTCTCCATAGTGGCTGTATCAATTTACATTCCCACCAGCAGTGCAAGAGGGTTCCCTTTTCTCCACACCCTCTCCAGCATTTATTGAATGAAGAGTTCTCTCATGGAGAATTTTGCTTCCTTGAGATTGGCAACGTGGGTGGTTATTTCTTTTTTTGACCAATCAGCCCATATTATTTTGGATAAACCATGCTACTCAGCACTCGGAGGAAATTGGGTAGGTTCATGAGTCATCCGCCCACTAAAATGCTGCAGTTCTTATCAGGGATTTGGGGCAAAGGCAGGTAGGAGTACATACAGACAATCCATCTATACCAATAATATGTTCAGTACTGAGCCATGGCAAAGGAGGTTTATAAGGACCCACAAGGAGTTACCCATAGGTCAGTTTCGGCAAGACTTCCAATGATAGAAACCTCAAACCCCAAACTGGAGAGCTTTATCTGTTCCCCCTCATCCTGGAGCAAGGATTTCAGGGATCACAGTCACTTGGGTACCAGCAGTCAAAGGCCAAGAAGTGCATACTTACAATATCCAAGACATGGAAGTAATCTAAGTGTGCATCAACAGATGAATGGATAAGGAAGATGTGGTATATGTATACAATGGAATATTACTCAGCCATAAAAAGGAATGAAATAATGCCATTTGCAGTTACATGGATGGAACTAGAGATTATCATACTAAGTGAAGTAAGTCAGACAGAGAAAGACAAATATCATATGATATCACTTACATGTGGCATCTAAAAAAATGATACAAATGATCTTATTTACAAAACAGAGACAGACTCACAGACATAGAAAACAAACTATGGTTACCAAAGGGGAAAGTGTTGGGGAGGGATAAATTAGGAGTTTGGGATTAGCAGATATGCACTACTATATATAAAAGAAATAAACACCAAGGACCTACTGTATAGCATAGGGAACTATATTCAATACCTTGTAATAACCCATAATTGAAAGAAATCTGAAAAAGAATATAGATATAGATGATACAGATACACATATAGATATCTGAATAACTTTGCTGCTCACCAGAAACGAACACAACATTGTAAATCAACTATACTTCAGTTTTTTAAAAAAGGCCAAGAAGTGCAATTCTCCCTCACATCCCTGTTGAAACTTGACCTTGGCTTAGAGCCTCCAGTCCCCTGTGGGGACAGAGGGACCTTTGTATCGCCCATAGTCCTGTTAATTTTTTTAGTCTTATTTATTTTTGAATGCCAAGAGGTCCAGGTAAAAGTGGCAGTACGCTTCATTTCCAGGCTCCCCAGGAGCCCCATCAGGTGTCCCATGTCCCAGCATTTGGTCCTGATTTCCTTGGCCTGTCTCCTTTGAGACTGCCAGCCAAGAATCAAGTTCAGAGAACTTTCTAGGAAGGCCTTAGCCCAGTTTGCCCAGGAGAGGGCGCCAGGTCATTACTCTAACATCCGTTATCTCTCTCGCTCAGTCTTTGCTATTTTGCCCGTGGTCACTTTTTCCATATCTAGGAACTCTTCAGTTAAGACTTGAACTGTGTCATGGACCAATTGACCTGACTTCACAACAGGGTGTAATGGCCTGATGACCAGGGCCAACTCAAGTAGCATCTACAAACCTGGAAATTTGAGTCTGGCTAAGTCTTACCATCTACTGTCCTCAATCCCTCATTGTAGGTCCCTATGGGGCCACAAGGATGGCTTGCAGGGAGGCTATATCCTCTGCAGGTGTGGTCTAAACAAGGGACCTGTCACGGGTGAACCAAACCTGAGAGAGTACCCAGTAGAGGAAGGAGGTCTCAGATGGTTGGGCCCTCTCTCTTCCCTCTTCCTCTTCCTCCCCAGCCAAAATGGACACCATCAGGGCACTTTGAAAGAGAGGGTCTGTAGCAATGCACCCCACAAACAGACTCTGCATCATGGAGTTTAACAAGATGATCTTTGTTATGGTGGAGGTGAACTAACCAAGACTCTAGGTCTCTTTGAGCTACTGGAGAAAGCAATCCTGAAGGACTCCATACTCTTTCGCAGACAGTATGAATCTCAGTAACGCACTGGGTTGCAGGGCCTCTGTTGGCACCAGGAACCTGCTTGGATCCAACGAGAGTTACTGCATGCAACGCAGTGTCTCTGACAGCTGTTGATCCCGTTGCTGCAGGGCCATAAGCAGTGGCCAGGGAACTGCTACCCTAGCTTTCCTGGAGTCCCTCTGTTGGATTTCTAATTTGACCCATGAGGAAACTCAGCCAGGGAGTTGAAGACCAATGGTTCCTCTCAGAACTAAAAGTTTCCATAAATAATTCACTGGCACTCCCAAGGCCCATTTGCATGGCTGTGGAAGTGCCCAGGGGACCCTCAGGCTTTTTGTTTTTCCAGAAAGGCTTAGGGCTTGATTGGCCACGCTGCTGGCTGCATCAATTTGTTGAGTTGCCAGGTGCCAAGATGGTTAATTAAGACAACAAGCCAAATTGCAGGTAAAAGTCCAACCTCACTTACTGTGTCACTGCAAGCAAGAGGTGAAATGAAGAGGTGCTGGCTCCTTATTGCTCCATTTTCCACAATGGGAAAGATTTTCACACGTTGGGGTATGGGGAAATCATTCTGGCTTATACAAAGTTTGGCCTAAACTTTATGTGAACTAGAACATCCTGGCTTTTGGCCTGTCAAACATCCATTGTACATCTGCTTTAATTATAGAAGAATGCATTATCTAGAAGTAAAAAGAATGTCTACTTTGAGGATAAGAATCAATGCTTCCCTTCCTATGACACCAATGTTAGTACTCCTTGGAAGATTCCTTTCCCAAATGCCAAGGCCATACTGACTCGCCATGCATTGATGCACTCTAATCTGTTTTTTCTGAAACCTTGAAGGAATGTACCCTTGTCACGTTTGATGTATCTTCTTGTCCTGAGAAGATATGAAACCGTGCTGAAAGTCACGCATCTCCGCAGCACTTTCTTCCTTGGTGGAGACTGCACTCCAAGGCTAGTCCTCAGTATGGCTAGAATAACACTCTCTTCTATTCCTTATTTTAGATTGTTTATTGATTGTTTGGGTTGACACCCGCTTGGAACAGCACAAGGCAAGGGTCAGTTAATGCAGGCAGACAGGAATGATCTCACTGCCAAGGATCCTCAAACAAACACTTCCTGTCTTTTTTTTCATGCACTTGGGGGATCTTGGGGAGAAAGAGGAGGAAGGGCTAAGACTGGAAAAGTACTGAGTCATAGTGAAGAAAAATGCCTCACCAAGGCCCCTGGTAAGGAGGCCTCTGGATGGATGTGACCAGGCAAGAAACACAAATATGCATCAGTTTATCTGGTCCAAGTGGCCCTGGGATCCTTGCAGCTCCCTTCAGGAAACTGCAATGGCCTGGCTGCGCCTGGCTGCCTGGCATGGGGAGGGCAGCTTCCCCCAGGAGACCAGTCAGGCAAAGCCTTATGGTCAGCCCTGAAAAATCATACACAGGATTTAGACTGGAACCTGATTCCTCACCCAATTTCAGAGTTGGAATATTATTGATACTTTTGTACCTACTTGTGTTCTCCCCCATCCAACCATCTGTCTAGCCTCTAGAAGTAACAACTACTCTGAATTTTGTATGTATAAAGTCTGTGATTTTCCTTGTAGCAATTTCTCACAAATGCATGTATTCAAAAATGTACAGTTTTGGAGAGCTGGGAAGATGGCGGAAGAGTAAGACGCGGAGATCATCTTCCTCCCCACAGATACATCAGAAATACATCTACACGTGGAACAACTCCTTCAGAACACCCACTGAACGCTGGCAGAAGATCTCAGACCTCCCAAAAGGCAAGAAACTCCCCACATACCTGGGTAGGGCAAAAGAAAAAAGAATAAACAGAGACAAAAGAATAGGGACGGGACCTGCACCAGTGGGAGGGAGCTGTGAAGGAGGAAACTGAGGCTCGGGCTTCGGTCGGATCGCAGGGAGAGGACTGGCGGCGTGAACACAGCCTGAAGGGGTTAGTGCACCACGGCTAGCCGGGAGGGAGTCCGGGAAAAAGTCTGGACCTGCCAAAGAGGCAAGAGACATTTTCTTCCCTCTTTGCTTCCTGGTGCGGGAGGAGAGGGGATTAAGAGCGCCACTTAAACGATCTCTAGAGACGGGCGCGAGCCACGGCTATCAGCGCTGACCCCAGAGACGGGCATGAGGCTCTAAGGCCGCTGCAGCGGCCACCAAGAAGCCTGTGTGCGAGCACAGGTCACTATCCACACCTCCGCTACCGGGAGCCTGTGCAGCCCACACTGCCAGGGTCCCGTGATCCAGGGACAACTTCCCCGGGAGAACGCACGGCGCTCCTCAGGCTGGTGCAACGTCACGCCGGCCTCTGCCGCCATAGGCTCGCCCCGCACTCCGTGCCCCTCCCTCCCCCACCCCCACGCCTGAGTGAGCCAGAGCCCCCGAATCAGCTGCTCCTTTAACCCCGTCCTGTCTGAGCAAAGAACAGACGCCCTCCGGCGACCTATACGCAGAGGCAGGGCCAAATCCAAAGCTGAACCCCGGGAGCTGTGCAAACAAAGAGAAAGGGAAATTTCTCCCAGCAGCCTCAGGAGCAGCGGATTAAATCTCCACAATCAACTTGATGTACTCTGCATGGGTGGAAAACCTGAATAGACAACGAATCATCCCAAATTGAGAAGTGGACTTTGAGAGCAAGATATATTATTTTTTCCCCTTTTCCTCTTTTTGTGAGTTGTGTATGTGTAAGCTTCTGTGTGAGATTTCGTCTGTATAGCTTTGTTTCACCATTTGTCCTAGGGTTCTGTCCGTCCGTTTTTTGGGTTTTTTTTTACTTTAAGAAATTTTTTGGGCTTCCCTGGTGGCGTAGTGGTTGAGAATCTGCCTGCTAATGCAGGGGACACGGGTTCAAGCCCTGGTCTGGGAGGATCCCACATGCCGCGGAGCAACTGGGCCCGTGAGCCACAACTACTGAGCCTGCGCATCTGGAGCCTGTGCTCCGCAACAAGAGAGGCCGCGATAGTGAGAGGCCAGTTCAGGAGAGGCCGCGACAGTGAGAGGCCCGCATACCGCGATGAAGAGTGGCCCCCGCTTGCCACAGCTGGAGAAAGCCCTCACACAGAAACGAAGACCCAAAACAGCAAAAAATAAAAATTAATTATTTAATTAATTTTTTTTTAAAAGTGGGTCAACAGTTTTATGAAATAAAATGTGTCTGTGAAAAAGATGGTTTACCTTCTACAAATGTTACTACTACTACTACTAAATATTCAAGTGATAGAACTTTGCTTTTCAAAGCTCTTGTTGTGGCATTTTTATCAGTAAAGGCTATATATATATATATATATATATATATATATTTTTTTTTTTTTTTTTTTTTTTTTTTTT
>NC_041216.1:384015-426186 GCF_002837175.3 Physeter macrocephalus
GTCTGTCATACAGAGTGAAGTAAGTCAGAAAGAGAAAAACAAATACCATATGTTAACACATATATATGGAATCTAAGAAAAAAAAAGTTAATGAAGAACTTAGGGCTAAGACGGAAACGGAGACGCAGACCTACTAGAGAATGGACTTGAGGATGTGGGGAGGGGGAAGGGTAGGCTGTGACAAAGTGAGAGAGTGGCATGGACATATATACACTACCAAACGTAGAATAGATAACTAGTGGGAAGCAGCCGCATAGCACAGGGAGGGGGTAGGAAGGGTGGGAGGGAGGGAGACGCAAGAGGGAAGAGATATGGGAACATGTGTATATGTATAACTGATTCACTATGTTATAAAGCAGAAACTAACACACCATTGTAAAGCAATTATACTCCAATAAAGATGTTAAAAAATGTACAGTTTTTCTTATTTTGTGCTTCATGTAAATGACATTACGCTCCTCATAGTGCAATTATAACTCCAATAAAGATGTTAAAAAATGTACAGTTTTTCTTATTTTGTGCTTCATGTAAATGACATTACGCTCCTCATAGTCTTCTTAACCTGATTTATTCTCAACTCAAAATGATATTCCTAAGATTCATTTGTGTTATTGCTTGGACCAAAAAAAAAAGAAAAGAAAAGAAAGGAAAAGAAATCCTTAACAACTGCCAAAGAAAATTTCAATGCCTTATCAACACGCTGGGGTGAGAAGGAGACCAAAGAGATATGAGAGTGCACTTGGGTCTTATGTCAAGTGCAACCAACCGAAAGAGAAAAGATAATACAGCCGTCCCTTATTATCCAAATTTAATCTGCTGGACAGTGAATTTTTAGACATTGACTTAAATATGCAAAATAGTAACACATTCCCACATTTCCTCAAATTTCACTAAAACACTCATATACTAATCCACCAAGCATTTCACATTATATAAAGAATTAAAACCCCCAATTCCATATTTATTTATAATGTAATAAACTCACTAGTAGACATGGCAGTGTGCAGTAGGCAATGATACTGTACAGTACGGGATGCTAATTGCATTCTCCTTTTGCACCACAACAAACATGCTCTGTGATTGCATCATTCAGAGTCCAATCAGGAGACAGAAAACACAGTGATTTAAACATTCATTAAACAGAATGAATAAACCGTGATAAAAGAGTAACTCTCAGATGTAAGGGAACATTATATGAGACACTAGGACTAAAAGAGGACAAGCTCAGGAGTAAGGACAAGCATGGAAGATGAGCCCTCTCTCTGAGGTTGGGGTTCTGATCTCATTGAAGAAGGTATAGTTGCAGAAGGTGGATGGCAGAGAAGTTTGCAGCTTTGTAGTCATTGTGGAAGCAGAGCTGGACCACAGTCACTGCTCAAGCAGGAAGGAACCCTCCAGGGTGCAGGTGAGCTGTAGACGGGGGCTGGATGCATGAGCAGGAATGGAGGTGCTAGTGTGGGCCCGAGGCACAGAACACACAGTGCCCATGGTGGGAGGGCTGTGGTGCTGGGAGGGTTAGAGGAGACAACCTTGAGAGTTAGCAGAGGGACTGAGGGCACTGGTGTGGGTGGGAGGCCTACAGTGTGCAGTGTCTTCATTGACAGGGCTGCGGGAGGATGATCACCAGGCTGTGCTCTGTCTGCAAGGTCAACAAATAATAATGTGGAGGTGGTGAATGAAGACACAGATAGATCAGTGGGATAAAATAGAAAGCTCATAAATAGACTGAAGGACATATGGGAAATAAGTATAAAAGTGACAAATCACTGGAAGAAAGATGATCTTTAAGAAATTGTGCTGGGATAGCTGCTTAACTTAATAGCAAAAGTTGAAATTAGATCTGTAGCTCATTCCATAGGTAAAAGTAAACTCAAATGGATCAGGAATCTAAAAGTAAAATATGCAACCATACAATTACTAGAAAAAGAAATAGGTGAATTCCTCTATAACCAGAATTTAGACATAGGGTTCTAAGTATGACTCAAATCCAGATGCAATAAAAGAAGAGAGTTCGTAAAACTGATTGCATGAAAATAAAAATCTTTCACACGGCAAAATATAGAAAGATAGATAGATTGTTGATAGATGATAGATAGGTAGATGATAGATAGATAGGTAAATAGATAAAATCAAAAGACAACTGGCAAACTCTAAAAATGAGGGGAAATACACCAAAACAGAGGAAAAAATGGACAAAATCATGAACAGATAATTCACACCAAAAAATACTTCAATTGCCCATAAATATATGAAAAGAAATCTAGTTGTCATTCATTATTTGAAAGGCAGAAATTAAAACTACAATGGGGCTTCCCTGGTGGCGCAGTGGTTAAGAATCCGCCTGCCAATGCAGGGGACACGGGTTCGAGTCCTGGTCCGGGAAGATCCCACATGCCACGGAGCAACTAAGCCCGTGCACCACAACTACTGAGCCTGCGCTCTAGAGCCCTCGAGCTACAACTACTGAAACCCGTGCTCTGCAGCAAGAGAAGCTACCGCAATGAGACGCCCCCGTGCACAGCAATGAAGACCCAATGCAGCCTAAAATAAATAAATTTTTTTAAAAAATTATAAAACTACAATGAAAGAGTGAAGCCAGTGAAAATGGTGTGGTAAAGACCTCCAAAAATTCTCTCCTCCATAAAAACAATGAGAACCCTGGAAAAATGGTTAGAATTCAACAATTTTATAACTCAGGAGATTAGTTAAAGGCTTGCAGCTATCTGGGGAGAATTTATTCAAGAAAAATGGCTGATACCAGTAAGAACAGTGAACTCTGTGGCATTTCAACTTGTCCTATTTCCATCCACCCCAGCTCCATGGTAGCCTTGAAAACTAACAGCCTGCAGTCATGGTGAAAACTAGCAGCCTGGCAGCCACTGCAGGGGACAGAACAAGGCTGGAGTTACTATAAAGCACTGTTTCCAGCAAACTGTCATTATTTGACCTGTCTGGTGGTTCCCTGAAAGAACCCACTTGCAAGGCTGACTATATTTGGCCAACCTCAGAGCTTGCCCAGTGCAAACAGCCTTTTCTCCAGGGATGTTTATCAAAATGACCATAGGCAATTGTTGAACACCACACTTGCCTGAGGCAGTAGATAACAGTTGGGAGCAAACAAACCAAAAAGGTTAAATGGAAAAGCTGGGGAATAAGATATCCATAAGAGACTTTGGAAAGCTCCAACATATAACTGGGATTCTAGAAGGTCACACACATACATAGGGCTGGGCTCATGCCCAGGCCTCTATGAATGCTCAGGAAAGAGACGATCTTAGTTTCTCATCTCTGGTTAACTTTGAGGTTTTGTGCAAACAGGAAGTGAAAGCTAATATGGAGTTGTCAATTGCCTGGCTGAATACTGAAGATGTGCTACCCCAGTGTGCAGACAGAGCCACTTGGCAAAGACTGTAAGACTTATTGGTTCCAGGCATCTAAAGAAATATCTGTCCAATCATTAGCTGACCATTAAAATAGCTAAGCAGAAACTTTGGTCACACACAACAAAAAATCCAATCTCTGTAGAATTATTTCAGAAAAGTCACTAAGCAGATAACAGCCACGAATACAACAACCAACCCTGGGGAGGGGGAGAATTGGATTTCTAGAGTTGCCACATTATTTTTTAAATGTCAAGTTTTCAACAACACAAAAAATGATGAGACATGCAAAGAAACAAAAAAGTATGGCCAATACACAGGGAAAAAAAATAGTAGAAACTGTCCCTAAGGAACCCCAGACATTGGACTTACTGAACAAAAATTCAAATCAGCTAATTTAAATATGTCCAAAGAACTTTAAAGAGTATGAAAATGATGTCTCAGCAAATGGAGAATATAATACAAAAACAGTGGGATATCCACATGCAAAAGAAAGAAGTCACAGCATAGACAAAAATTAACTCAAAACGATCAAAGACCTAAATATAAGAGCTAAAACTAGAAAACTCCTAGAAGAAAACATAAGGGTGTAAATTTATGACCATGAATTAGGCAATCGTTTCTTAAATATGACACCAAAAGCACAAGCAGCCAAATTAACAATAAATGAACTGAACTTCATCAAAATTTAAAACTTTTGTACTTCAAAGGACCCCATCAAGAATATGAAAATTCCACCCACAGAGTGGGAGAAAATATTTGCAAATCATATATCTGATAAGGGTCTAGTATCCAGAACATAAAAACTCTTACAATTCACCAATAAAAAGACAAATAACCCAATTTAAAAATGAACAAGCAATTTGAAAAGACATTTCTCCAAAGAGAGAATACAAATGGCCAATTAGCTATATTTGTAAGAAAAATACAAGAGAGATATACAAATGGCCAATAAGCACATGAAAAGACATTCAACTTCATTAGTCATTAGGGAAATGCAAATTAAAACAACAGTGAGATATGATTTCACACCCACTAGGATGACTATAATCAAAAAGATGGAAAATAGCAAGTGTTAATGAAATGGAGAAATTGGAACCCTCATGCATTGCCAATGGGAGTGTAAAATGGTACGGTCACTTTAGAAATAGTTTGGCAGTTCCTCCAAACGTTAAACTAGTTACCATGTGACTCAGCATTTTCACACTAAGAGAATTGAAAACATATGTCCACACAAAAACCTGTATATGAATGTTCATAGCAGCATTATTAATAATAATAAAAAGTGGAAAGAACCCAAGTGTCCATAAAATGATGAATGGATAAACAAAGTGTGCCATATCCATACAATGGAATATTCTTCATCCATAAAGGAATGAAGTCCTAATTCATGCTACAACATGGATGAAACTTGAAAACATTTAGCTAAATGAAAGAAGCCAGTCACAAAAGACAACATATAGTATGATTTCATTAACATGAAAGGCCCAGAATAGGCAAATCCAGGACACAAGAGTAGATGAGTGGCTGCCCAGGGGTAGAGAAAGAGGGGGAATGTGGAGGTGACTATTAATGGGTATGGGGTTTCTTTCTGGGGTGATGAAAACGTCTTGGAATTAGTGGTAATGATTGCACAACTTCATGAATATATTTTTTAAATGCTGAATATACACTTTAAAAAGATGAATTTTGTTATGTGAATTATTATTATTATATTATTCAGATACAAATTAATTATTCAATGAATAAATGAATAGGGGGAATAATAGACAAATCTCTCAAGCAGAAGAATTCCAAATAATTTACATAGAAACTTCACCTTCAGGGAGGTGGAACACAAGTCCCTACTCCTTAATTTTGGGCTGCACATAGTGACTTCCTTCCAAAGAGTACAGTATAGAAGGTGGGAGGGGCCTTCCCTGGTGGCCCAGTGGTTAAGAACCCGCCTGCCAATGCAGGGGACACGGCTTCAAGCCCTGGTCTGGGAAGATCCCACATGCCACGGAGCAACTAAGCCTGTGCACCACAACTACTGAGCCTGCGTTCTAGAACCCATGAGCCACAACTACTGAAGCCTGCATGCCTAGAGCCTGTGCTCCACAACAAGAGAAGCCACCATAATGAGAAGCCTGCACACTGCAACAAAGAATAGCCCCCACTTGCCGCAACTAGAGAAAGCCCACATGCAGCAATGAAGACCCAATGCAGCCAAATAAATAAATAAATAAATAAATAAAATTTTAAAAATAATAAAAATAAAGGCAGCTTCCATGCCCCTGTTTCTCCAGAATGTAAGATTCTCTTTAAGAACTGTTTCTCCAATCTGTAGAGAGTGGCTGAATTCTACACTGGCCCAGACATAGGAGGGGGTGTCCTCCTGTGGACCCTAGCTGGGCCAGGGAAGTTGCCTTCAGGAGGGCATTAGCTGCAGCCCCAGAACCCCAAGCCAGGCAGCCGCCTCCAACACTTTCTTGAAAAAACACAATCATCATCATATGCACAGAGCACTGGGTATGTTGGCAGCACAGCCCACCACCAGGGATTATGGCTGGGGGCTGGGAGGGGACCTATAGAATGCAGACACGAGAAATTCTTCTCAGCTCAACTACTTCATCCCCAATACTGCTACTAACAATCTACTTGACTGTGCAGACCACTGTCTGCTGCCTTACCCATAAGTAGTTGTCTACTCTTCAGCCCAGAATCTTCCATCCATCCTCCATACAAGGCAACCAAGATGGGATTCCCAAATGCAATTGTAATCTTCTCTCTCTGGGTCAGCCTTTCCTCCACTTAGATCTCCAGGAGGAGCTAAGATCCAGTTGACCTCTTGGCCACAGTTGACCTCTTGGCCATTCCCAAGTAGCGAGACCCCTGGGCACCCAGTAGACACCCAGTACATTTTTTATGATGAATGAGAATGAATAAAATGAGGGTTCCAACACTGTGCAGGGTCAATGTCCAAAAGATCTTTGGGAAGCCTTCCCCATTTCTAGGTCTTATTTTCCATCCTTCTCCCAAGCTCGCTCCCAAACTACCCCACTGTAGTAGTGTACCCCCCGTACACTCTGGAACTCCTGCTCCAGAGTCCAGAACTCCACTACCTCCTGCCAATAAGCTCCCTCTTCTGCTTGCCTTCACATCCTGCTACATCTCTGTCTTATGGAGACCTCTCATTCTCTCCACCCTACCTACCTTTGAATCTCTCACCACAGTGCTACTTAAAAATCATTATTCTACTTCCCTACCAAAACCCTGTTTCCTTGGATACCTTATCCTTTTCCTGGTCACTATTTTCCACTCACCTCCCTGGTCACTTTCACTCACTCCTAGAATTTGTCACCTGACTTGAGTACTCCTTCTTTACCCAAGGTTTAGCCATAGTCCTTGGCACCATCCAAGGATGACCCAGATAACACCCTGAATTCTCTACATTTCCAAAAACCTTCACCTCTAGTCCACCCCAGCCATCGACTTCTTCGGCCACATCCTGGATCTCATCATCATTCTAACAGCAAAAATACCTATTCAACATCCTAATCTCCACCACCATTTCTCTTTCCAACCTCACTCAACAATTGCTAATCTACTAGTTATATGACTTCATTAGAACGTGTTGGTAGCTCTACTGTGTCTGTTCCTCAGCCTCCTCTAGACTTGACATTCCCCCTACCCAACTCTGTCTTAGCTTCCAGGGCCCCTTGATTCTCCTGCCATTTTCCTAAACTCCTTTGTCCCTTTGTCTTGCTGTGGCACTCAACGGACAAAGCTCCAACTGCTGCTGACTCTAACCAACTCCTTCTCTTCTCAACTATGCAAGCAACTGATGCCACAGGAGAAACTTCCATAACAGGATAGACTGACTCTTCAACAAATTGTCACCAAGCTCAGCCCTTGCCAAACTTGCCCTTTAATCGTATTATGTTTCTCTAGTCCACTCACAACCCACTAATGAGTTAACAACCACCCTTTGGAAATGCCTCAGAGAGATTTATCAAAAATGCAAGCATTTAGACAGGAATATTCAGGGCAGCACTGTTCTTAATAACAACAACAACAACAACAAAAACAACAACAGGGCTTCCCTGGTGGGGCAGTGGTAGAGAGTCTGCCTGCCGATGCAGGGGACACGGGTTTGAGCCCTGGTCTGGGAAGATCCCACATGCCGCAGAGCAACTGGGCCCGTGAGCCACAACTACGGAGTCTGCGTGTCTGGAGCCGTGCTCTGCAACGAGAGGCCGCGACAGTGAGAGGCCTGAGCACCGCAATGAAGAGCGGCCCCCACTCGCCACAACTGGAGAAAGCCCTCGCACAGAAATGAAGACCCAACACAGCCAAAAATTTAAAAAAAAACAACAACTGGAAATGACCCAGTAGAATAGACAGATTATATATTCAGATAATAGAATTCTGCACAGCAGTGAAAATAAACATCTGCATGCAGGTCATAGATAAATCTCAAAAGCATAAATGTGAGAAAAACAATAAATCCAGACTTCATTAAAATATGACTCCACTTGAATGCATTTTAAAGGTGGAGTGACAGGTCTTCCCTGGTGGCGCAGTGGTTCGGAGTCCGCCTACCGATGCAGGGGACACAGGTTCGTGCCGCGGTCCGGGAGGATCCCACATGCCGTGGAGCGGCTGGGCCTGTGGGCCATGGCCGCTGAGCCTGTGCGTCTGGAGCCTGTGCTCCGCAACGGGAGAAGCCACAACAGTGAGAGGCCTGTGTACGGCAAAAAAAAAAAAAAAAGATGGAGTGACAGACACTGGATTTTGTCTAGAGGATCAGACCAAATATGAAGCAGTGGTTTTCTCCAAGGACAACAGACAACACAGGACTGTGACCCCTGAGATAAGGGAGGGAAACCGAAACAGAGCGTGGAAGTCTGAGCTGAGGAGACAGAAACTAAAGTTTAGGAAGGCCAAGATATCTAGAGTTTGTCAGGCAGAGTACTTGAAAGGATAAGAGTTTTGCAGAGAGTGCTTGAGATCTGGAAAGGTGTATCCTTGAGTCTTTGAGTACTGATCAATCATGAGAAGAAATTACCCAAGACTAAAAAAAAGATCACTGAAAAAAAGTAGGCACAACAATTCCTGTAGCCCACACAGGGCTGGAAATAGTTTGTTTCCACTAGCCAGAATGCAAAGACATAACATACAGATAAGGTAGAATCCTTGGGATATTGCCTTAGCAGTGGGGCAAATTAGAAAAAAATGGCAGCTCTGGGCCTGTCCGAGAAAAGCATAAAAGTAGACCTCATAGAAATAAAAATTCCCTAAGTTGTGGGGGGGTGGGGCCGGGGAAGTAAGCCTCAAAGAGATCCAACTAATTCCAAGTAGAATGCATGCCAGAAATAAAAGCCAACACCACTTAAAGGAATAAAACAAAATCCAGTAAACAACAATGTAAATTCACAATTGTCTGGCACCCAGTAAAAAATGATCAGCCATTCAAAGAAGTAGAAAAATAAGGACAGTCACTAGAAGAAACATCAATCTACTGATACAGACTCAGAAATGACAGACACAATGGAAATTAGCATCTGAAGGCATTAAAACAGCTACTATATCGATGTTTCATATGTTCAAGAAAGGAGAGGCAAACACGAGAATGTTAAGAAGAGAAATGGAAGATATTTTAAAAGATCCAGATCGAATTTCTAGAAATGAAAAATACAGTATTTGAGGGAATTCCCTGGAGGTCTGGAGGTTAGGACTCCGTACTTTCACTGCCAAGGGTGCGGGTTCAGTCCCTGCTGGGGGAAGTAAGATCCTGCAAGCTGTGCAGTGCAGCCAAAAGAAGAAGAAAAAAAAGGTATGTGAAAAACATACTGGATGGAACTGATAGCAGATTCTAATCTGCAGAAGAAAAGATCAGTTAGCTTGAAGACATCTAAAATGAAGCAGGGGAAAAAATGATAGAAAAGTATTGAGTATTAGTGATCTATGGGACAATATCAAGAGCTCTGTTTATATGCGCAGATTGTGTGTCAGAAGGAGAAGGGATGGGGACAAAAAATTGACAAAACATGGCCAAAATTTTTCCAAATTTTATTAAGACTATAAAACTTCAGATTGAAGGAGTTCAACAAACCCCAAATAGAATAAACACAAAATTCAAAACCACATAAAACCAATCATTATATGCTTAAGAATAGATACATATATGGTAAAAACAACAAAGAAAAGCAAAGACAAGATTAAAAATTCAAGATAGTGGTTACCTCTGCTGAGGACAAGGAATGTGATAAGATAGGGGAACTCAAAGTTCTTCTCAAGTGTCATAAAAGGCAAAGTGTTTTTATTATTAAGTTGTACATATACAAAAGATTTTTTGCACACGTTAGATTATCACAATAAAAATAAATAAGTTAATGAATTTCATCTGGTTCTCCTTATTTATCACACAAGCCAGAAACCTGGGTGTCATCCTGACTACTCCCTCACGGACCTAATCCAATGAATTAACTGGATTAATTCATTGGATTAGGGTTAATTGTCTCTCCTAAATCTACTACCTTCCACCTCTACTTCCACAACCTGGTCCAAGCCACCTTCCACTCCCACCTGGAGTACCAAAACACCTCCCTCTCCCTTAAACAAGTCAAAGAAACCATTTTTGAATGGGACTAATCCTATCTCTCTTGAGCTTGAATCTACTAATCTGGTCCCACTGCTATCTGAAGCAGAGATAACTAATTTGCCCAAGGCCACACAGTCACATATGGCAAAGGCAGAATTAAAATCTTCTAGTCTTACTTGAGAGCCCACAATGTCTTACCCACCCATTATCCTGCCTTGTGTTGAAACAAAGACAACACGGGAAATGCTTAGCCATGCCTGCCATAGGGTAATCACTGGATAAAGGATAGATTGACTTTCCTCACCTCCTTTATCTGCCTAACTCCTAGTTAATCCTTACCTCTGAGCTCAAATTACTCTTCCTAAGAAATGCCTTCCTAACTGCTTTGGCCTACTATAGTAAACTCGAGATAGATACATTTGTCCTCACAGCATGCTGTACATTTCCTATATCCCTCCTCCACTAGTTTGTGACCTCCAAGGGGTGGGGGCCTGTTTTGCCTGCCACTGCAGCATACATGGCGCACCCTTGGCCCACTCTGGTTCCCATCCACTTCCATTCCTCAGTGAAAGTGATGGGTCACCAACAGACCCCTCTTGCATCCCAACAAGCAACCTGGCCTGCTGACCCTACCAGCAGGGCTGCGTGTGAGCAAGATGGGTGGCGGACAGAGACCAGATCCTGGTTGGGATCCCAGCTCTGCCACTTGAGAACTTAGGCAAGTTCCTTTCTATTAGTTTGCTGGTCAGTAAAACAGCTGGCTGAGAAATCCAGGAATGAGGTTCTGAACTACCTGTGGCTGAGTTTCCAGAGGAGTCATTATGCCCTCAATCCTAGGAGAGGGGCAGGGCAGAACAGGCCTTTTAATAGCTGATATTTAGTAGTCCAGGTACCTGGGCTTGGTGGGGGGAAGAGGGAAGGTTACAGTGCGGTTCATCCTTCTCTGCCCCAGTCTAATGTCTTCCAACCCCAAGTTACCTAGAAAACAGAGCCTAGAACAAGAACTAAGTACCGATGTTTTATTTGGGTGATGCAAATACAGGGCATTGAGAGTGAGAAAAGGGACTCGACGCAAGAGGATGGGAGGCAATGCCAGGTGATAGCAGGTTGAGTCTGCTTCATGACAAGCCTGGAAGAGTCATAGAAGGTGTGTCCACTGGCTACTTGAGAGGTCTCCCCATTGGGAGAAATGGTGTCTTGCACCAGACCAGTTCAGGGAAGGGAGGGAAGAAGAGGAAATTTATGGGCCTGGATTTCTCCCATCTCCCATTAGTCAAATGTTACCCCAGGAGCACTAACTCTTCCACATTCCTGGGTTGTTGGGGCTACTTGAGGTGCCAGATCCCATGTCTTGTGGGGGCATTCCATCCAAGTCTGGAAATGATGGGAGGAGACAAACTCTGGGCATGAGGCTGGTGAGTGCCAGACAGAATCTGATTTTGTACATAAGATGTATTCACAACAGTCCAATGCTGTTTTTCTTGTACCAGAAGAGGGAATCTGGCATAATGATCAAATACCTTTCCCAAAAGTCTGTCTCTGGAAACTGTCAAAGACCAAGATAAGGAACTTAGATTTTATGTAGCAGGCAAAGGAGAGTCGCTAAAGGGTTTCAATCTGGGAGTGACATAAGATAAAGAGCTTTTTATAAAGCTCCCAATCACTACTTTGCTCCATCTTGCCATGTGGCTGAACTTGGCACAATAGTAGGTGGCCCCAGAGATTTGAGGACACCCAAGACAGTTTTTGAGGAGCCCCGACTAGGTCCAGAGCTCATATGGGCTTCCACACTGCCTCATAATCTTTCTGTCTTCATCAAAACCTATACCTACCAAAGAGACTAGCAGGTCAGAGGCAGGCAAGATCTGGGCAGAGAAGCCAAAATGAGGGGAAGAGCAGATTGACCTAAAGACCAGGAGCAGGAGGAGGACCAGCCATATGTCCACTGTCAGCCGGTGGGCCTGGGGATGTTGGCACCCGCATATGAGTCCTTTGGTGTTGCCTGAGATGGTCAGATCTCATGAACTGTCGGCCGGGCCTGGATTTCTCCCATCTCCCATTAGTCAAATGTTACCCCAGGAGCACTAACTCTTCCACATTCCTGGGTTGCTAGTGGCTACTTGAGGTGCCAGATCCCATGTCTTGTGGGGGCATTCCATCCAAGTCTGGAAATGATGGGAGGAGACAAACTCTGGGCATGAGGCTGGTGAGTGCCAGACAGAATCTGATTTTGTACATAAGATGTATTCACAACAGTCCAATGCTGTTTTTCTTGTACCAGAAGAGGGAATCTGGCATAATGATCAAATACCTTTCCCAAAAGTCTGTCTCTGGAAACTGTCAAAGACCAAGATAAGGAACTTAGATTTTATGTAGCAGGCAAAGGAGAGTCGCTAAAGGGTTTCAATCTGGGAGTGACATAAGATAAAGAGCTATTTATAAAGCTCCCAATCACTACTTTGCTCCATCTTGCCATGTGGCTGAACTTGGCACAAAAGTAGGTGGCCCCAGAGATGTGAGGACACCCAAGACAGTTTTTGAGGAGCCCCGACTAGGTCCAGAGCTCATATGGGCTTCCACACTGCCTCATAATCTTTCTGTCTTCATCAAAACCTATACCTACCAAAGAGACTAGCAGGTCAGAGGCAGGCAAGATCTGGGCAGAGAAGCCAAAATGAGGGGAAGAGCAGATTGACCTAAAGACCAGGAGCAGGAGGAGGACCAGCCATATGTCCACTGTCAGCCGGTGGGTCTGGGGATGTTGGCACCCGCATATGAGTCTTTTGGTGTTGCCTGAGATGGTCAGATCTCATGAACTGTCGGCCGCAGTGGTCACATTTATGTGGTCGGTATTTGGTGTGTATCCGAGCATGTCTTCTAAGTTCATCAGAACGGAAGAAGGACCAAGTACAGGCTTCCCACATGCATTTATAGGGCCTTTCACCTGTGTGTTTGCATTGGTGACTCACGAGGTGGGAGTGCTTAGTGTAAGCTTTTTCACAGTTCTCATAGTCACGGCGGTAAGGCCTTGAAACTGGGGATCTCCTCCTGGGAGCCCTTTCCTGGGCCCCGGAGTACTGCTCTGCTCTCCGTGGAGCAGGTAAGGGCTGCTTAGGTAGGAAGGGGTCTTCCTGGGAGACTGGCTGGCTCACAAAAGAGCCCTGGGATTCCAAAGCCAGCAATAATGGTGATCCAGCTGGGGGCATCCCATAGTTGTGGGGGTTTCTAGGGGGCAACATCTGATCCAAAGAGCGGAGCATTGCCAGGGCCTCAGTGGAAGGCATGGTTGGATCCAATAATGTTTTAGGTGTTAAAGGGCCTCCATTAGAAGTTACTGTTGGGAGGCCAGAATAAGGCATAGTTTGCATTCTGATGTGGGACATCATTGGGATTCCACTGGCAGGTGAGACTGGCGGCCCATTGGGGGACATCCTTAGATTCCCACCAAAGGTCGTGGCCACCCCTGGAATACTGGGCTCTCCTAAGGGCATTGCCTGGGGCCCCTTGAAAATCATCATTCCTGTCTGGGAAGGAGACATTCCCTCAGTGTAAATCATCTGGGAAGGAGTGAAAGTCACTTGGGGGCAGTAGCTCACACCGTGGTCAGGCGGCAACATACTGAAGTGTGGACCCATTTCACTGGCGTTCTGCCTGGGTGCCTCAGCAGAGACCAAGGAGGTCGTCTCCAGCTCTATGCACTGAGGGATGCGTTGAATGCCTGATGGGCCGTGGTTCCAAGAGGTGTGCACTCCACTGCTTCCGGGAGATGAAGACACGTCCAAGATGGACATTGACTTCTCAGTATCCTTAGAAAAAGAAAGTCAGGTGAAATTCACATTAGCTCAAATTCCAGTTCCACATGTCCCTTCTTCCCATTTCCAGACCCCACCCTAATCCAGGCCTCTATCATCTCTTGCCTCTAAATTATCCCACCTCCAGGCCATTCTCCAGTTTGGGCTTTCTAAAATGCAAGCCTGGGGGATTTTCCTGGCTGTCCAGTGGTTAAGACTCTGTGCTTCCACTGCAGGGGGTGCAGGTTCCATCCCTGGTTGGGGAACTAAGATGCCCCGTGCCATGCAGTGCAGCCAATAAATAAATAAATAAATAAACAAAATGCAAGTCTGGCTGATAGAAGCATGGTGGAAATCTAGATGTGACTCATGCCACTTTTCTTGCTGGGCATGTTTTTGGTTTTATTTCAAAAAAAGCACAAAGAGCAAATAAAATATTCTACAACCTGTACTTTCAGCAAAACTGAGAAAACCCTCAAATTTCAGATTATGTTTAAGTGTGAGGGTGAAAGATCATCCCAAACCAGCAGAACAGGTTCAGAAAGCCATAAAGGTAAGAAGAATGGAGGGTTCGGTTAGTCTTGGCTTTGGCAAAACTTAGAAACCATTCACAAATATTTACCTACAGAAGAGGCTCTCACCTGAGTGGGAATGCTGTGGGCAGGTGTGAGATCAAGCATTGGAGGAGGTAAAGAAAAGAGGCAGACTTTTAAAAAAACTTTTTAAAAGGGTGGGGTACTGTCTTGGAAGTCAAGGGAAAAAAGAAGAGATTGGTGGTAGAACTTCTTGAAACAGGACAGGATCCAAGAATCATACTTTTTAAAGTTGTCAATTACTGTAGCAGTAGAGAGAGAGCTCTTGAGCTGAGAAATTGGGAATACTACCCTATAATTTCCCATCTGAGAGGATCCAGAAAAGACCAATCCATTTAAACATGAAAACCAAAACATGAGTAAAATACAGTATCCATAGAAGATACTAAAACATCAAAGATCCCACATGCCGCGGAGCAACTAAGCCCATGCACCACAACTACTGAGCCTGCGTGCCACAACTACTTAAGACCGTGCGCCTAGAGCCTGTGCTCTGCAACAAGAGAAGCCACAGCAATGAGAAGCCCGCGCACTGCAACGAAGAGTAGCCCCTGCTCATTGCAATTAGAGACAGCACAGCAACGAAGACCCTATGCAGCCAAAAATAAATAAATAGCTAAATAAATAAATAAATTTATTTTTAAAAAAGATCAAGGAAAAATTTAACAACATTCAAACACAAATTTAAAAAAAAGAAAAGAAAGCAAAACTTAAGAAAGCAATTGTGGCTTTTACCAATTACAGGAACACCAAAGGGCAGAAATAGAGGAATTCAAAGAAGTTATGTCCAGACAATAGGCTATGAGTAATATTAGAGGGGAGGGAAGGGGGCAATAAGGGAAACTGTAGGGGCTTCTGAAGTGCTAACAATGCTTCAAAGGTCTTTATTTTGTAATAATCCATTAAGCTGTGTACTTATATTCACTTTTCTGTTTGAGGGCTATTTTTCATAATAAAATGGTTTTAAAACAATACTGTGAGAAATCAGGATATTCAGCATAAGTGAAATTATAAAAATCAGAAATAAAAATAATGCTATATTTAAAAAATACTGCTATATTTAAATAGGAAATATTTTATACAAACACAAACCCCTCATGCTCAGATTTTGGCCTTTAATTCCATTCCTTACTAAAAGGAAGAATCATCCTTGGAGTATTTCCTGACTCCAAGTCTGGAAGAAGGAATGAATAAGTGAGCCTGGTGCATCTTACTGTGCCAGAAAATAAGGGAACTTCCCAAGATTATTAGGACTGTGTCAAAAGGACACAGGAAGTGACACCAGGGAATATGATAGAGTAGGAAGCACCAGGAATCCATGTCCCCACCAAGATAACAATTACACCTGCAGAATTTGCCTTTTGTAATTACTTTGGAACAACAGAGTCAATTAAATGCTTGTGACTTCCAAGGGAAGGCTTGGAAGGTAAACTGCAGTTAATTTCAGTCAGTTTCAGCTCTTAGGTAGGTAGTGACTATCCCAAAACACCCCGGGTCCCATACCAGGAAGCTGTGCACACATTTCTGGACCTGTGGGAGCCAGAGTGGGCAATGAAAACCTTGTGCTCCAAATATTGAGTAATCTGTGTTATCACTAATTGCTGCTTCTGATCATGACGAGCAGACAGAGGTGGGAAGCCATTGTCGCAACTGCCACTACCATTGTCACAAACCTCTCCTCCTCCAAATGACAGGACTTCCAGGGTATTTAAAAGGACTAGCACCTGTTTCTCTCTCTCTCTCTCTCTCTCTCTCTCTTTTTTGGCTGTGCTGCATGGTATATGGGATCTTAGTCCCCTGACTAGGGATGGAACACGTGCCCCCTGAAGTGGAAGCACGGAGTCTTAACCACTGGACTGCCATGGAAGTCCCCGGTGCCTGTTTCTTTCCCCCTTCATTTTTCCTTTTTCACCTTTTGGGAACCAGACATTTAAGAACTAGTATATTCAAAAGTAACCACATATACTAGAAAATTTGGAAAGTCACCACACATACCCAAGTAAAGATGCAGGCTCATAAAAGATCTAAGAAAACCTTAAGTTTACCTCTCAGGCTGATGCTGGCACAGAGACAACATACATCAATTTAAATAAGCTATAAAAAAACAAAACAGCAAACCCTGAAGAAGAGGAAGAATTGGATTTCCAGAGTTTCTACATTATAAGATTCAAGTTTTCAACAACAACAAAAAAAATCACAAGTCATAAAAAGACAGAAATGTATGGCCCATTCAAGGGAAAAAAAAAATAAACAGAAATGTCTAAGAAAGACCAAATGATGAACTTACCTCACAAAGAATTTAAAACTGTCTGTCTTAAAGATGCTCAAACAGCTAAAAGAAGATGTGGGCAAAGTCACAAAAATGATGTATGAACAAAATGGAAATTTTGATAAAGAGATAGAAAACCTAAAAAGAAACTAAAAAGAAATTCTGGGCACCCTGGTGGCACAGTGGTTAAGAATCCACCTGCCAATGCAGGGGACACGGGTTTGAGCCCTGGTCTGGGAAGATCCCACATGCCGCGGAGCAACTAAACCCGTGTGCCACAACTGCTGAGCCTGCACTCTAGAGCCCACGAGCCACAACTACTGAGCCCACGTGCCACAACTACTGAAGCCTGCGCACCTAGAGCCTGTGCTCCACAACAAAAGAAGCCACCACAATGAGAAGCCAGCACACCGCAACGAAGAGTAGCCCCCACTCGCCACAACTAGAGAAAGCCCACGTGCAGCAATGAAGACCCAATGCAGCCAAAAATAAATAAATTTATTTTTAAAAAAAGAAATTGTGGAGCTGAAAAATATAATAACTAAAATGAAAAACTGACTAGAGGGATTCAAAAGCAGATTTGAGTAGACAGAAGAATCAGCTAATTTGAAGATAGTACAATTGAAGTTGTCAAGCTAAGGAACAAGAAGAAAAAAGATTGAAGAAAACTGAACAGAGTGCCTAAATGACCTGTGGGACAACTTCAAGCAGACCATCATATGCACCGTGGGAGTCCTAGAAGAGAGAGAGAAAGGGTCAGAGATTGCTTGAAAAAATAGTGGGTGAAAACACCTCAAATGTGATGAAGGACATGAATATAGACCTCCAAGGAGCTCAATGAACTTCAAATAGGATAAAATCAAAGAAATCCACACTGAGACACATTATAATCAAAACTGGCCAAAGACAAAAAGAATCTTGAGAGCAGCAAGAAAGAAGTAACTCATCATATATATGGGATCCCAAATAAGATTATCAGCAGATTTCTCATCAGAAACCTTAGATGTCAAAAGGCGGTGGGCTGATATATTCAAAATGCTGAAAGAAACTGTCTAACCGAGAATCTTACATCTGGCAAAGCTGTCCTTCAAATATGCAGGAGAAATTAAGTCATTCCCAGATAAACAAATGCTGGAGGAGTTTAATGTCATTAGACCTGAACTGCCCTGCAAGAAATGGTAGTGGGGTCCTTCAGGTCAAAATGAAAGAACACTAGACATTAACTCAAAACTATCTGAAGAAATAAAGATTTCTAGTAAGGGCAAATATATGGACAACTATAAAAACTGGTCTTATTGTACTAGATTTGTAACTCCACTTTTTGTTTTCTACATGATTTGAGAGACTAATGGTGGAATAAGAAATCAGTATATTGGTCTTTGCCTCAGTTCCTGACACAGAGCTCCTAAATTCCTTGGAATTTCCTGGATGATAAGAGCATCTTTTGTTCTAATGAGGTGACTCTTGGTGAGCTCCTGGATAGGGGCTGGTCACCAGAAAGACCAAGCCATGATTAGAAGCTTGGAATTTTTGGCCCTATCCCTCATTCTCCAGAGAGGGGAGAGGGGCTAGAAAATGAGTTAATAACTGATCATGTCTACATGATAAAGCCCCCATAAAAATCCCCAAAGTACAGAATTCAGAGAGCTTCTGGGTTGTTGAACACATGGAGGTGCTAGGAGGGTGCTGTGCCCAGAGAAGGAATGGAAGCTCTGTGCCCCTTTCCCATACCTCACCCCCATCTATCTCTTTATCTGGCTGTTCAATTGTATTCTTTAAAATATCATTTGTAATAAATCAGCAATAGTAAGTAAACTTTTCCGGGGTTCTGTGAGCTGCTCTAGAAAATTATCAAATCTGAGGAGGAGGTCATAGAAACTGGCCCCGATTTACAGCCAGTTGGTCAGAAGCCCAGGTGACAACCTGGACTTATGATTGGGGTCTGAAGCAGGGGGTAGGGGGCAGTCTGTGGGATTAAGCCCTTAACCCGTGGGATTGGGCACTAATTCCAAGCACTTAGTGTCAGAGCTTCTTGGTGCAGAAAACCCACATGCATGATGTCCGAAGTGTGTGAGAGTGAGAATGAAGGAACACAGTTTTCTTAGACACTAATGCATTTTAAAAAACTATTATTAGTCTATATTTTTGGACACTCAATGCATAAATATGTAACTTTGTGACATTAATAACTGAAATGGAGTGGGGACAGAACTGGATGGGGATTTTTTTTTATCTTATTAAAGTGGTATAAATTCAAATTAGAATATTATAATTTGGGAATGTTAAATGTAATCCCCATAGTAAACACAAAGAAAATAGTTATAGAATATATACAAAAGGAAATGAGAAGAGAAATAAAGTTTCACTACAAAAAAAAAATCAACTAAACACAAAAGGTATAATACAGGAAACAAGGGACAAGAAAAGCTAAAAGCCATATTGAAAACAAAGAGCAAAATGACAGAAGTCTCTCCTTATCATTAATTACTTTAAATATAAATGGTTTAAACTCTCCAATCAAGACAGAGATTGGAAAAATGGAGTAAAAGAAACATTATCTAATTATATGTTGTTTACAAGAGATTACTTTAGATCCAGAGACAAAAATAGGCTGAAAGTGAAAAGATATTCCATGGAACTAGTAAACAAAAGAGTGGGCGTGGCTATCAAACATAATAGACTTTAAATCAAAAAAAGTTGCAAGAGACAAAGGATATTATATATTAATAAAAGGTTCAATACAGCAAAAAAGATAAACAATGATAAACATTTACACATAATAATAGACCATCAAAATATCTGAAGCCAAAACTGACAGAACTGAAGGGACAAATAAACAGTTCCAAGTAAGAGTTGGAGATATCAATACCCCACTTTAAATAAAGACTAGAACAACCACACAGAAGATAAGTAGGGAAACAGAGAACTTGAACAACACATAAACCAACTAGATATAACAAACATATACAGAACACTCTACTCAACAACAACAGGATACACATTCTTCTCAAGTGCACATGGTACATTCTTCTCCAGAATAGATCATATATTAGGTCACAAATTAAGGCTTAAGAAATTTTGAAAGATATTTAAAAATCAATAATGGCAGGAAAGCTGGAAAATCTCCAAATCTGTGGAATTAAACAACATGGTCTTAAACAACCAATAGGTTAAAAATAATAATAATAAAACAACCAATAGGTCAAAAAAGAAATCACAAGGGAAATTAGAAAATACTTGAGACAAATGAAAATGAAAACAACATTGAAAAACTTACCAGGTACAGCAAAAGCAGGGCTAAGAGGGAATTTATAACTGTAAATGCTTATAATTTTAAAAGATCTCAAACCAACAACCTAGCTTTACACCTTAAGGAACTAGGAAAAAAAAAAACCAAACTAACCCAAAGTTAGCAGAAGGAAATATTAGAGAAATATTAATGAAACCAAAAGTTGGTTCTTTGGAAAGATTAACTAAATTGCCAAACCTTTAGCTAGACTGACCAAGAAAAAGAGGACTCAAATTACTAATAGCAGAAATGAAAGTGAAGACATTACTACCAATTCTATAGAAATGAAAAGAATTATAAGAGAGTACTATGAACAGGTGCATGCCAACAAATTGGATAACCTAAATGACATGGATAAAATCATTGAAAAACAGTATCTACCAACACTGAATCATGAAAAAATAGAAAATCTGAATAGACCCACAACTAGTAAGGTGACTGAATCAGTAATCAAAAGCTTCCAGGACAGAGAAAGTTTCTTTACATGATGGCTTCATGTTGAATCCTACTAAACTCTTAAAAGAAGACTGTCAATGCTTCTTGAATTCTAACAAAAAATCTAAGAGAAGGGAACACTCCCTAATCCATGCCATGAGCTGGGCATTGCCCTGATACCAAAGCCAGACAAAGACATCACAAGTAAAGAAAACTATAGACCAACATCTTTTATGAATATAGATGCAAAAATCCTTAAAAAAAAAAAAAAGTAGCAAACTAGATCCACCAGCATATTAAGCAGATTATACAACATAACCAAGTAGGATTTATCCCAGGAATGCAATCAACGTAACATACGACATAAGAAAAATAAAGGTGAAAAAACACATCATCTCAATTGATGCAGAAAAAAGCATTTGAAAAATCCAATACCTTTTCATGATTTTAAAAAAACACTAAAAAACATAGGAATGGAAAGAAATTTCCAACATGATAAAGGACATTTATGAAAAACCCACTGCTAACATCACACTCAATGGTGAAAGACTGAATGCTTTTCCTCTAAGATCAGAAAAAAGGCAAGGATGCCTGCCTCCACAACTTCTATTCACATTGCATTGGAAGTTCTAGCCAGAGCAACTAGGCAAGAAAAACAAGTACAAGGCATCCAAACTGGAAAAGAAGTAAAACTGTCTCTGTTCCCAGATGATACACTCATATGTAGAAAATCCTAAAGATTACATACACAGACCCACAGACCTGTTAGAACTAATACACAAATTAAGCAAAGTAGCAGTATACAAATTCAAGACACAAAAATCCATTGTGTTTCTATACACTGCAATGAACAATCTAAAAAGGAAATTAGGAAAACAATGCAATTTACAATAGCATCAAAAATAATCACTCAGAAATAACCAGAGTTTAACTGAAACTATATCACTGAAAACTATAAAACACTGCTGAAGGAAATTAAGGACATTTTTTAAAATGGGAAGAAATAATCTGCCCAAAGCAATATCCAGTTTCAAAGCAATCCCTATCAAAATTCATTTTTTGCAAAACTAGAAAAATCCACCCGGAAATTCATATGGAATCCCAAATAGCCAAAAGCAGTCCTGAAAAGGAAGAACAAAATTGGAAAATTCACACTTCCTGATTCAAAACTTACTATAAGGCACAGGTAACAAAAGAAAAAATAGACAAAATTGAGTTCATCAACATTTAAAACTTTTGTGCATCAAAAGACACTACCAACAGAATGTAAAGGCAACCCACAGAATGGGAGAAAACATTTGCAAATCGCATATCTGGTAAGGGATTAATATCTAAGCTATATAGAGAACTCCTAAAATTTACCATAAAAACCCAATTAAAAAACGGGCAAAGGACTTAAATAGACTTTTCTCCAAAGACATAGATGCTCAACATCATTAACCATTAGGGAAAGGCAAATCAAAACCACAATGAAATATCACTTCACACCCACTAAAATGATTATTATTTTTTAAAAAAGTGTTGGCAAGATGTGGATAAATTGGAACCCTTGCACTGCTGGTGGGAATGTTAAAATGGTGTGCTGCTATAGAAACAGCGTGGTGCTGCCTCAACAGATTAAAATAGAATTACTATATGCCCAGTAATCCCACTTCTGGGTATATACCTACAAGAACTGAAAGCAGGGACTGGAAGAGACATTTGTACACCCATGTTCAGAGCAGCATTATTCACAATAGTCAAAATGTGGAAGCAACCCAAGTGTCCATCAACAGATAAACAAAATCTGGTATATACCTACAGTAGAATATCATTCAGCCTTAAAATGGAAGGAAATTCTGACACATGCTTCAACATTAAGACATTAAGCCATGTGAAATAAGCCGGTCAAAATAAACAAATAATGTATGATTCTATTTATGAGATACTTAAGGAAGTCAAATTCAAGGAGACAGAAAGTAGGATGGTGATCGCCAAGGACTGGGTGGAGGGTGGGCGGAGGGAAAACTGAGAAGTTACTATTTTAATGATTACGGAAATTTCAGTTTGGGAAGATGAGAAAAGTTCTGGAGATGGGTGGTGGCAATGGTTACACAATAATGTGAATGTGTTTAATGCCACTGAACTATACACTTAAACATAGCTATACTGATATTTTTATGTTATACAGATTTTACCACAATTTTTAAAATGTTTAAAAAGGGGCACAGAGGGACTTCCTTGGTGGTCCAGTGGTAAAGAATCCGCCTTACAGTGCAGGGGATGTGCATTTGATCCCTGGTCAGGGAACTAAGATCCCACATGCTGTGGGGCAACTAAGCCGGTGCGCTGCAACTACTGAGCTCACACACCTCAACTAGAGAGCCTGTGTGCTGCAAACTACAGAGCCCATACACTCTGGAACCCGCACGCCACAACTAGAGAGAAGCCTGCACACCACAACAAAGAGCCCGTGCAACTAAGATCTGATGCAGCCAAAAATAAATAGAATAAGTAAAAAAAAGAAAGAAATACTTAAACTAATTGTATAAAAAGGGGGGAGGGTACAGAAGCGGTTCCCACTGGCCAAATTTGTGACAATTCGAGAATCAAAAAGAATGATTGTTGGTTTTAATATATTGAATCTATGAAAATTCATGAGCCAAAAGTGACAAAGGGTCAGCTATTATTCCAGCTTTGAACATTGTGAATTGAAGTGAAAGAAGCATTTATTCTGCCCAATAGGAAACTGTTATTTCAAATTCACCCAATGATTCCAGTTGTTTAAGAAAAATTCTACTTTACAGAAGAATACAAATACATGTAGAAGGAATGATGGAATTGAAAATTGTTTTACAACCTCAAAGGAAACTTCTGATTAAGGAAAAATTAATATTTGGTTCAAACCCATAAGTGAATGATTAGTGGGGAACTGGACATTTGCATGTATCCAAGGTAACATTACATAGATTACTTTCTGACCACGAGGCTAAAATATAAGTTTGAATAGAGAGATCAATGAGGCTTTTCGCTACCCTAATTCAAGCGCCACGCCTAATGTCACCAAATGTGGGGAGTCAAATGTGTCTCCTGATGTAATGCAAGATGAAGCCTATCATACCTATGAGACATCCTTACGCCAAATAAGGAATCCAATTAGCTTTAAGATCTAACTTCTGATTTAGAGGGAATACAAGAGATAGATCAAGCTAAATCATACCACGAGAAAGCAATCTGATAAATTCACGAGATGGAATATTTTACAAGACAAAAGTTAGAATGATGGAAATCAGTCAGGAAAAAAGAAAACTTTTCTAATTTCAAAGAGACTCAAGAGACATAATAACCAGATGCAGCACGTGGTCTTAAATTGGATCCTGGTTTGGACATAACAGCTGGAAAGGACATTTTAGGGACAACTAGGGGAACTGAATAGATGATATTAAGAAATTATCGGGACTTTCTGGTGGCACAGTGGTTAAGAATCTTCCTGTCAATTCAGGAGACATGGGTTCAAGCCCTGGTCCGGGAAGATCCCACATGCCATGGAGCAACTAAGCCCATGCGCCACAACTACTGAGCCTGTGCTCTAGAGCCCGCGAGCCACAACTACTGAGCCCGTGTGCCACAACTACTGAAGCCTGCACACCTAGAGCCCGTGCTCTGCAACAAGAGAAGCCACCGCAATAAGCCTGCACACCGCAACGAAGAGTAGCCCCCCGCCGCCACAACTAGAGAAAGCCGGCGCACAGCAACGAAGACCCAACGCAGCCAAAAATAAATTAATTTTTTAAAAAACCCAAAAACCCACAGTCCATTTTATTCACCACTATATGCTCAGTAACTAGGATAAACTAGGCACATAATAGGTGCCAGATAACTGTCTATTAGATGGGTATTTCTGGGGGTACTCAGCCACTTTTCCCTCCCTTTTACTTTCCTGATTCTTCACAGGCAAACTTCTTTGGAGATGTCTAAACACATCTTTACCACTACCTCCCCTCCAAGTTCAGTCTGGCCCCCATCTCTCCACAGAAACAGCTTTCATAAAGGTCACTGATGATCTCCATGTTATTAAGTCCAAACACATGTCAGATTCCTCCCTGCTTGACCTCTCATGAGTTTCTGAGACTACTGGCCATTGTTCTTTTTTTTTTATTTTTTATTGAAGTATAGTTGATTTACAATGTTGTGTTAGTTTCTGCTGTTCAGCAAAGTGAATCTGTTATACATATACATATATCCATTCTTTTTTAGATTCTTTTCCCATATAGTGGCCATTGTTCTTTAAATGTTTCCTTCCCTTGGCCTCCGGAACACATTGACACACTAGCCTGGTTTTTCTCCTTCCTTCTCTCTGGGCTTCCTCCTCCTCAGTCCCCTTTGCATTATGGGACTCTCTGGGCAATCTTTCTCATGTTAATGAATCCATTTCTGTTTATAGGCAATTATTCTTAAATCAGTAGCTCCAGGGCAGACCTTTTCTGAATCTTCAAGCTGCCTAGTACTCAGTCCATTTGGATAGCCCAAAGGCACTTCATCCGACTGGGTCCAAAACTCATGATCATCTTTACTCACACACCCACCCCTCAACCTACCCCCAGGGGAAAAAACTGTTAATCCTTTTCCTTCTCATCCTTTGCTCTCAGAAAACGTCACCACTATTCTTATCCAGTTTTATAAGCCAGAAATCTGGTCAATTGTCCTGGATGCCTCCTTCACCACCTAGATCCAAGTAATTACCAATTCTTGTGGTGTCTACCTCCAACACATCTGCAAGATCCATTCCGTTTTCTCCGTCTCTCTAGTTAGGCCACCATTTTGATTGGATTTTCACGATAGCTTTCTAATTATTGCCTTGACTTCTGCCCATGCCCCCCGGGGCACTCTTTTAAAAATACAAATCTAATTGTGATCGATCATGCTTAAACTCATCAATGGCTTCCCCCTGCTCTTGGAATAGCCAACTCAAGCCCCGCATGACTTAGGTGGTGCTGGGGTCCCTGCCTCCCCTCCCCTTGACCACTTTCCCATCAGTCTCTTGGCCTTGGTCTCACAGTCCATCTTTCATTACCTCCAAGGTGGAGGCATTCTGTCTCTGGTCTCAAGATCTGCTAACCCTTCACCTAACCAGTTGTCTCTGGTCCCAGACAGAATCCTCAGCTGTCTTCTCCACCTCCTAAATCAGATCAAACACCTCTACTATTCGTTTCTGTGGCCCCTGTATTTCTTCTTTACAGTAATTTATATACTTCCGATCATTTAGCTACTTATTAATAAAATGGTAAACTATCTTATGGTAAACTCACCATTGTATTCCCAGGGTCTGTCAAAGGCCTGCCAATTAGTAATTTTTTCCTCCCTGACTGCTTCCCGCTGACTTTCTAACCTTGTCTTCTTTCCTGAGTACTCAAAAGTCTCTATCAGGATTTACCTGGAACTTCTTTACCCCCAGCACCCAATGCTAAGAATATTAACTGAATTAACGACGCGTGATTTAGGTTCTTGATCTTCCATCCTTTCCCTTCCCAACCTGTCCCTCGGACCCCTAATCCTCCAGATTGTTACTTCCCTCCACTCCCCCAGCTTCCATGCCCTCAGCCCCCACGCGGGGCCCTGGGGCTGACGACCTGACTCACCTCTGTGAACTGGTGCGGAGCCCCATGCCACTGGCTTAGGTCCTCGGCTCCCTGCTCCATCTTAACCTGGGATCGGTTGCACATCGAGCCTGCGCGAGGGTCCAGATCCACTTCGGGAGATGAAGACACGTCCAAGATGGACATTGACTTCTCAGTAGCCTCTGTGAACTGGTGCGGAGCCCCATGCCACTGGCTTAGGTCCTCGGCTCCCTGCTCCATCTTAACCTGGGATCGGTTGCACATCGAGCCTGCGCGAGGGTCCAGATCCACACCTGAACAGAGCTCAGACTCGCCGAGCGTCGCAGTCTGGTGTCGCGGCACCACCACGCCACAATCACCGCTCTCAGCTTCTACTTCTCACGGCGCAGGGGGGCGGAGCCAAGGGCCGCACCCACCGACCCACCCAGCAGCGGCTGCCCCACCCTGCGGGGCTCCAGCCTCGCGCTGATCCTGACCAAACGCAGCAGGGTCACTAATAGGGGACCTCAAGACTTTCGTCACTTATTGTGTCTCACGTCTTCGCTACCCTACCTACCCCATCCACCCTTCCGTCTGAGCATCTTTATTTGGCCCAAGTGAGGGTGGGGAACACCGAAGTTTCAGACTTTGGCCAGCCGTGTTGACCTCCGAGTGGAGGAACAAGGGAAAGAGGCTGGAGATAGCAGAAGATCGGGGTGTAGGGCCTCTGCAAACAGGAGAGCTTCCAACACCACCCCACCAGGTCGGGGTTCTTGCCATAAGCTGGATCTCCTCCACTATAGGCCACGTACTGATGACCTTGTGTGTACAAACCGGAGACTGGGAGCTCCGGGGAACAAAGTCTTTTTTCAAGGATACTTCGGGAGTTCCTACTGTGCGTTGGGCACTATTTTTTGGAATTAGGATACACTGGCAAATAAGACAGAACAAGGTTCTTTCGCTCAGGGAATTTTCATCCTAAATGAGCAGACAAGAAATGAATATAATAATAGTTAACATAATTTTGGATGGTGGTGAGTACTGAGGAGAGAACAAAACAGGACACAGCTCACCTGAGAACCAAGTGCCTGAAATGAACCAGCCATAGGAAGATTGGCGGGATCTGGGGCAAGAAAGAGCTTGGCAGGCCAGAGGGGAAATGGGAGAGCCAGGTGACCTCAGTGATATGAGTATAGGGAGAGAGTGGAATGACATGAGGGCAGAGATGGGCAGCGTCTTGGAGACCATGGAGTGTAGTTTGGATTTTATTCTAAGTGTGATGGGAAGCCACTGAAGGATTTTAAGCAGGAAATAGATATGATCTAAGTTTTTAAGATAATCATCTGACAGGGACCTACTGTATAGCACATGGAACTATACTCAATATCTTGTAAAAACCTGGAATGGAAAAGAATCTGAAAAAGAATCTGAATCTCTTTGCTGTACACTTGAAACTAATACAACATTGTAAATTAACTATACCTCAATAAAAAGAAAATAATCATTCCGTTCCTTTGAGGCTTATGGACAAGAAGGCAGCAGGGACACCAGTTTGAAAGCTAAAGGAGGTCTCCAAGAAAGAGAAGTCAGTGTTTGGTTGGGGGTGGGGGTGGTCATTAGAGAATATTTTAAAATTTAAAAAGTCAGGACTCGGTAATGGATTGGAATGGTAAAGGGCTGGGAGGAAAAGAGGAATCAAAGATGACGCCTAGATTATTGGGGGAGCAACCAATTTACAATTTAGTAACATGGAAAGATGGAAATCTGAGATTTGGAGGCAGCTGAAACAAGAATTCCATTTTAGACATGTTGATTTTGAGATGGCTATTAAATATGCTCAGGGAGAGGTCAAGGATGTAAATGTAAATTTAGGTGTTGTCAGCATAGAGATGGTGGTTTTAAGTCCAGAAGAGTGGATGATATCAACTAGGGAGATAGAGAAAAACTGAGGACAAGAACCCAAGTTCCCTCTACATTTAAGATCAGGTAGAACAGTGAGGTCATCCAAAGACACTGAGAAGTAGCAGCCAGAAAAGTAGAGGAAAAGTCAGGAAATTATATTTCAAGAAGCCAAGAGAGGGAATTCCCTGGTGGTCCAGTGATTAGGACTCCATGCTTCCATTGCAGGGGGCCCAGGTTCGATCCCTGATCAGAGAACCAGGATCCTGAAAGCCATGCAGCATGGCCAAAACAAAACAAAAAAGCCAAGAGAAGCATGTATTTAAAAGAGGGAATGTTCGACTGCACCAAATGTTGCTGAGATAAGAAACAGGTAAGTGCCTATTAGATTTGACAAGGTGGAGGTCCTTAGTGACTTTGACAAAAGCAATTATAGAGGAGATAGAAGCCTGATTGGAGTGGGTGAGAAGGGAACAGGCACTGATGAGGTAGAGACACTGAGACACTGCCTGGTAAACAACTTTTTTGAAGGAGTTTGAAACTGACATTGAAGCAGAGAGAGGGCTAAATTACAGAAGCAACTATGATAAGTGAAGAAAAGACAGAACACAGGGTACAAATAGACAAGAGAGCTTTTGGTGAGAGCAGGGACTTTTGCTCTATGGTAACAGGTGAGATAACAAGAGTCTTAAGAATCTTAGTGTCTCCAGCTACTAGCATGGGGTGGGGCTGAGAGCAGGCCCTTGAGAAATAGTGGCAATGCTTCCATGACTAACACCAGCTCAGGTATCAGCTCCAGTATCACCTCTTCCTGGGCCATCTCTGACCCCTGTTTGTTAATTTTTTTTTTTTAGGCCGCACCTCACAGCATGTGGGATCTTAGTTCCCCGACCAGGTATCGAATCCATGCCCCCTGCATTGGAAGCACGGAGTCTTAACCACTGGACCACCAGGGAAGTCCCTCTGACTCCCTTTTGACGCCTCTTCCAGTTACCATACGCCTAGTGTTTCTTCCAACATGAAACTTAGAAAATATTTGTGAAATGAATCGTATTTGACATATTAGATCATTTTTTAACATCTTATTCCTCTATAGGATAAAATTATTCCACAAATCACATTTCATATTAATTAATTTCATATCACTCTGGTTTTGAGATTTGGGGATCACTGATTTAATCTTCCTGATTCTCACTTTCTTTATTAGCAACCAGAACCTGAGAGGATTAGCTTTGTGATTTATGAACAACCCATTAATGTCTTTATTTCATCAAATTTCCCAGGGCAAGGGACAACAAGACAGAGCCAGCCCCACCCTTCAGCCTTTTAATTTAGAGCCTATTTTTGTTGTGGACATCTGGAACACCAGGGACTGGAGGGGAAGAGGAGCTTACTCTGGCGTCCTGCCTCCTGCCCCAGCATAAAACTACACCCCATTGTCTGCTGACTGTCCTAGAGAAACATGCCTCAGGCCTGGGAATGACTCAGGGACAGACGTGTCCCCCTGTTTCCCCTGTCACCGCCCCCCAGAGCCCGGGTCATTTTGGACACCAGTCTTGGGTCAATGAGCTGTCCCTCCACCCACTCTACCCCGCCATCCAAGGTAGCTCTGATTCCTGTGAGTATTCCTCACACACAAAAAAGCAGTGGTACCAAGCACCAGGCATTGTTACATTGTTACATTTTCATCCTTCTCTTCTTTCATCATTCAAAGAGAGGATTATCACATCCATTTATGCATGCTGAGGCTCAGAGAAAAGCAGTCAGTCCATCAAATCATAGGAAAGGTAATTCTGCAAGCCCTATGCTACTTAATGTCTCCAGCACGTTTCTCTGCCAGGAGTATCCTTCCCGCTCGTCATGAGAGCATCCGCAAGCTGACTAACTCCTACCTGTCTTGCACCTCCTATAAGGTAGACTTCCCTGATACTCAGGCTGGGTTAGGTGCCTCCTCTGTGCTCCCACTGCTTTGGGTTACCCACATCTTGGCACAAATAGCTAATTGCTTTTGTTGTTGATCATGTGGTTAGTTTTTACTTGCTTAAGAGTCTTCCTTTTCTGCCTTCCTCCCTCCCACTCTGAGGCCCACATATCCATACCCCGTTCTGTGTTTACCTCTCTCTCCTCTATGCTACTCCAGGTGTGGCCCATGGATGACACCAGTTTGCAGACTTAACCAGTCTGCAATGAGATAGGTACAGAAATCGAGAGAAACATTTATAAACTTCTATAGTAATTTGGCAAGTAATTTTTGTTTATTGAATCTAATAATGAAAAACTGGGACTTGAATTTTGTCTGTCCATTTTTTCATTTTATTTTTCTAGTAATTGATTTTCATTGTATTTTACAAAAGAATCCATTCTTGACTGATTGGAAAAAGAAAAAAGAAAAGAAATGGTCCTTCACTAAGATAGTTTGAGAAGCACTGGTTTATTTTTGTTTCCCAGAACCCAGGACAGGTTCTGGAATAAAAAAGCATTGAATAAATGCAAAAATGAATAAAAAGTGAATGCAGTTGACAAATGTGTCTATCCTAAGGTAATAGAATAGACAGAACTTAGTGCTGCATTGGATTGATGCTGGAGAAGAGAAGTGAGTCAAAGGAAACTCCCAGGTGTTTACCTTGAGTTCTAGGAGGTTGCTGATGCCATTCCCTAAGGGAACATTGGAAGAAGAGCAGATTCAGGGCATGTTTACAGGTGATGAACCCATTTTTTAAACAGGTTGACTTTGAGGTTACCTATGAGATAGCCAAATGGGGATATTCAGGAAGCAGTTAGATACATGGGTAAGAAGCTTGGGAAGCAAAGTCTAGGCTGGAGGTGTAGATTTCAGAGTTGAAGCCATTAGTATGTATGAGATCGCCCGGGATAGATTAGACTTCATACTTTTCTGCTGCCTCAACAGCCCTACAGTCTGTGAGCCCCCTGCCCAGGAGACCAAGTGCACCAGTGTGAGAAGGCTGGTCCCTGCCACAAGTTTCCCTTCTTGTCCAACCCTGACTGTGACCCAGCGACATTCAAACACAATGAAATCCCATCAGTCCTTTTGCTGTGTACTTCACTTTATGACTCTCATAAAGGCACTTGCCCACCGTCTTCAGTCTCTCTCAGCTCCCCACCTGCTTGGTTGAGCCAGCTCCCTTCGCGATCCTCCCACATAGCCCCTTGTGTGGCATGCCTTCCTCCCTCTTCTACAGCCTGTGAGTATGATAAATCTCTTTCACTTTCATATGCCTCTATGTGGTGTTATTCCATATCCATGCTGATCATTAAAAACAACAACAACAACATTTAAGAACATAATTATTTTTTACAACCTACTTGCTAATCCCATTCTGCTCTTAATCCGCACAGCATTCTAACAGATACCGCTGCGGCTGATGGTGGGATGAGGAAGATGACCAGAAACGACAAGTCTGGGAAACGGGAAAGCACTGGGCAGAATTAGCAAACATTAGAGAGCTGGAGAAGTCAGTAGTGAACTTGAAAGGCTGTCTGGGAGTTAAGATGAGGCTAGAACAGAAAGTCAGAGCCAGATCTTGAAGGTTATAGGCTGGGACTTCATTATAAGTTACAGATAGATGCAACAGATAGATGCTTTCTGTTTCCTGACAGGGTAAAGAAAATAAGGACAAAGGTACCAGGATTGCACCAGTTTATAATAGTAAAAGAAATTTGGAAACAACCTAAATATCTACCAATAGGAGAATACATACCTTGGTTACAGTCAAACAATGGAATTCTATCTTTGGTTAGAATGAATAAATAAGAATGCCATGTATCATTATAAATCTCAAAAATGCAATCTGATAAATGTAATGTAGTATCCTGGGTTGGATCCTAGAATAGGAAAAGGACATTAATGGAAAAACTGGTGAAGTCTGAATAAACTCTGTAGTTTAGTTAGCTGTATTGTACCTGTATTTGTTTCTTGGTTTTGACAAATGTCCCACAGTTATGTCTGACATTAACATTACGGGAAGCTGAGTGAAGGGTAATTCTCTGTACTACCTTTGCAGTTCTTCTGTAAACCTAAAATGATTCCCAAATAGCATTTATTTATAAAAATGTAAGCTCATAGAAAAAAAGGAATCATGCAATATGATAACTTTTATAAATAGTTTTAAAACATACAAAATAATACCAAATGTTATTTATGGATATATACATACATAATAAAGATTTTAAAAATTCATGAGAATGATCAAAACCAAATTTAAGACAGTGGTTTCAAGGGGCAGGAGGGAGGAAAGGAAAGAAGCAGATCCAAGAGAAGTAGTTAAGGAGTTTTAAACATATCTGTACTGTTTCTTTCTCTTTAAAGGAATCTGGGGCAAATGTTGTAAATGCTAAGATCTGACAAACCTGGGGTATGTTTAAATTTTTTTCCAGGAAAGAAAAAAACTATAAGGGTTTTCTGAATTGTCAAATTATATAACTAGAGATCTTAATTTCTCAGTAATGTCATCTCAACCCTCAGAACCAGACTCACACTAACTCTGTCGAAGTAGAATTTTTTAAAGCTTAACTCAGAAAGCTGGGAAAGCTGATTCAAAGGGCATTTAAAGAACAGAGATTTACATAATTACATGGGAAAGGAATGCTTAAATAAGTTTGCTGAATTAGAGGCTTATGGACTGAATGTTTGTGTTCCCCAAAATTCATATGTTGAAATGTGATGGTAATAGGAAATAATTAGATAACAAGACTGGAATCCTCATGAAGGGCACTAGTGCCATTATGAAAGGGACCCCAAAGAGCTCTCTCACTCTCTTTCTGCCACGTAAGGATACAATGAGAAGATGGCAGTCTGCAACACAGAAGAGGGCTCTCACCAGAACCTGACCATGCTGGCACCCGGATCTTGGACTTCCAGCCTTCAAAACTGTGAAAAATAAATTTTTATTGTTCATAAGTCACCCAGTCTATGGTACTTTGTTATAGCAGCCTGAACTGACTAAGACAAAATGAAACTAGTTAATGTACTACAGGGCATTAAAACTATAAGCTTTGGAGTTATCTTCTCTACTGGATAGATATCATTTAGATCTTTACTAGGCAAAAATCTCCAAGTCAACATGTAACTTCAGAGCATCTAGGCCCTAATTAGTCGTAATAGCAAATCAAACAAAGGTACCCACCCTAGAGAATCAAATAATAAATAAGCCTATTGGACCATACTCCACTACAACATTGAAAGGATTCAAGAGAGTGATGTCATCACCATGGCAGAATAAGAGCTTTCTACCATCTTCCTCCCAAAGAGCACCAGTTTAGGCAATTTTGAGATCAGACAAATTAAAGAGCGCAGGAGGAACAATTTCACTTTACCTGAATCACCCCTCCCCCAAGAAGGCACAGCTCAGTGCCAAGAGAGACTGTTTTGGCCCATGATTTTTCCCATGGGGGAAAATTAGCTTGTGAATGAGTGCCCAGCATCCCCAGTTGTGTATTCCACTGCCAAAGACTCCCGCTTCTTTGTTGCCCCCTCCGGAATACTGAGGTGTGCTGCACAACAGGAAGATGGGGAGCAGCAGATAGAGCACAAAGAGGGCATCAAAGGAACATAGATACTACTAACTGTGTCACAAACTCCATCAGGAAGGCTGCCCATGAGCCACTGGAGATGCCTCACCTGCAAATCCCCCCAACTGGCTCACAGCTCCCCCCCAGCACTCCACATGCCTCACCCACACACACACCCACCTCATGACTGGCTTTCTGTGCTCACAGTGGTGGCAAGAGTGAGCTTTTGCAGCTGGTTAGTGAGCACACAGAAAAAAAACAGCCCAACTCTGCAGGCCTGGGAGAAATCACAGACTTGAGCCTTCAGTACCATCACAGGGAAAGCAAAAGGGAGGCTGTCAGTACTTGGTCTGGCTTTTCAGGATCAAGAGAAAGCATGCAATCTTAATTCTGCCACAGGAGGGAACAAGTGTGGAGCAGCATACCCTTAAGAAAGGTCCAAGAAAGCCTCAGAATCCCTAGCAAGGGTGACAGAAAGTATTTCTCTCCTAAAGCCAGTCAATAAAGAATGAAAAAAGTGATTGCTACTTCAAATGAGAAGATAGCAATGCAAGCCTTCAAGATACATGAAAAATCAAGGAAACATGACACCACCAAAGGAACAAAATAATTTTTCAGTAACCAACCCCAAAGAAATGGAAATCTGCAATTTTCCCAACAAGGAATTCAAAATAGCTGTTTTAAGGAAGTTCAGTGAACTAAAAGAAAACACACACAAAAAGGCAATTCAGTATAATCAGAAAAACAATACACGAACAAAATAAGTTCAATAGAGAGACAGGAATTAAAAAAAAAAAACCAAACAGAAATTCTGGAGCTAAGGAATACAACGAGTGAAGTGAAAAATGCAATAGAGAGCATAAACAGCAGCCTGGATAAAGCAAAAGAAAGAATCTGTAAAGTAGAGGACAGGACCTTTGAAATTAACCAATCAGAGGAGAACAAAGAACATTCCTGACCATTCTTACTAAATGAAAAAGAGTGAAGAAAGCCTACATGAATTTTAAGACACTAACAAGCAAACAATATTTGCATTATGAGAGTCCCAGAAAGAGAAGAGGGAGAGAAAAGGGCTGAAAGCTTATTTAAAGAAATAAGAGCTGAAAACTTTCCAAATCTGGGAGGAGATATGGACATCCAAATACATGAAGCTCATAGGTCCCCATACAGATTCAACCCAAGGAAGACTTCACTGAGACACATTATAATAAAACTGTCAAACAACAAAAACAAAGATACAGTTCTGAAAGCAGAAAAAAATTTTTTTAAAAACTCATCTCATTGAATGGATAAAGAAGATGTAGCACATATATACAACAGAATATTACTCAGCCATAAAAAGAAATGAAATTGAGTTATTTGTAGTGAAGTGAGTGGACCTAGAGTCTGTCGCACAGAGTGAAGTAAGTCAGAAAGAGGAAAATAAATACCGTATGCTAACACATATATATGGAATCCAAAAAAAAAAAAGGTTCTGATCAACCTAGGGGCAGGACAGGAATAAAGACACAGATGTAGAGAATGGACTTGAGGACACAGGGAGGGGAAGGGTAAGCTGGGATGAAGTGAGAGAGTAGCATTGACATATATACACTACCAAATGTAAAATAGATAGCTAGTGGGAAGCAGCTGTATAACACAGAGAGATCAGCTCAGTGCTTTGTGACCACCTAGAGGGGTAGGATAGGGAGGGTGGGAGGATGCAAGGGGGGAGGATATGGGGATATATGTATCCATATAGCTGATTCACTTTGTTATACAGAAGAAACTAATACAACATTGTAAAGCAATTATACCCCAATAAAAATGTTTTTAAAAATGCCTCATTTCATGCAAGAGAACCCCCATAAGGCTATCTGAATTTCTCAGCAGAAATCTTGCAGGCAAGGAGAGAGTGGAATGATATATACAAAGTGCTAAAAGAAAAAAACTGCCCACCAAGAATACTTTAGCTGGCAAATTTGTCCTTTAGAAATGAAGGGGAGATAATGACTTTCCCAGACAAACAAAAGCTGAGGGAGTTCATCACCATTAGACCTACTTGTTCTAAGAACTAGGAGTTCTTCAAGCTGGAATGAAAGGACACAAATTAATACCATGAAAACATCTAAAAGTATAAAACTCACAGATAAAGGTAAATAGATAGTCAAATTCAGAATACTACTCTGTAATGTGGTGGTGTGTTAACCACTTAACTCTAGTATAAAGGTTAAAGGACAGAAGTATTAACTATAACTATACCTACAATAATTTTTAACAAATACATGATATAAAAAGATTTAAATTGTGACATCAAAACCATAAAATGGAGGGAGAGCAGTAAAAGAGTAGAGGTTTTTGCAATCACAGTTATCAGCTTAAATAAAACTGATATAACTATATAAAGTTTTACGTAAGCCTCAGGGTAACCACAAAGCAAAAACCTAAACAGATATACAAAAGATAAAAGACAGGAATCAAGGCATATCACTATGGAAAATCATCAAACCACAAAGGAAGACAACAGGAGAGAAAGAAAGGAAAAATGGAACTATAAAACAGCCAGAAACAATTAACAAGATGGCAATAGTAAGTCCTTACCTATCAATAATTACTTTAAATGTAAGTGTATTAAATTCTCCAAGCAAAAGACAGAGAGTGGCTGAATGGATTAAAAAAAAAAAAAACAAGACCCAAGTATATGCTGCCTGAAAGAGACTCACTTCATCTTTAAGGACACACATAGGCTGAAATTAAAAAGATAAAAAAATACATTCCATGCAAATGGAAACCAAAAGAGAAACAGGGTAGCTATACCATATCATAAAAATAGACTAAGTCAAAAACTGTTACAAGAGGGAATTCCCTGGTGGTCCAGTGGTTAGGATGCCACACTTTCACTGATGAGGGTGTGAGTTCAATCCTGGTTGGGGAACTAAGATCCCATAAGCTGTGCAGTGTGGCCAAAAACAACAACAACAACAACAACAACAAAAACTGTTACAAGAGACAAAGTCATTATATAATGATAAAATGATCAGTTAATCAGGAGGATAAAACAATTGTACTGAAAGAGACTCACTTCATCTTTAAGGACACACATAGGCTGAAATTAAAAAGATAAAAAAATACATTCCATGCAAATGGAAACCAAAAGAGAAACAGGGTAGCTATACCATATCATAAAAATAGACTAAGTCAAAAACTGTTACAAGAGGGAATTCCCTGGTGGTCCAGTGGTTAGGATGCCACACTTTCACTGATGAGGGTGTGAGTTCAATCCTGGTTGGGGAACTAAGATCCCATAAGCTGTGCAGTGTGGCCAAAAACAACAACAACAACAACAACAACAACAAAAACTGTTACAAGAGACAAAGTCATTATATAATGATAAAATGATCAGTTAATCAGGAGGATAAAACAATTGTAAATAAATGCACCCAATAAGCGCACCTAAATATATTAGGCAAATATTAACAGATATGAAGAGAGAAATACGCTACAATACAATAATAGTAGGAGGCAGTTCCCCATTTTCATCAATGGATAGATCACCAGACAGAAAATCAATAAGGAAACATTGGACTTGAACTACACTTTAGAACACAAAAAACTAATAGACAGATATAGAACATTGCATGCAACAGAACAGAATACACATTCTTCTCAAGCACACATGGAGCCTTCTCCAGAATAGATCATATATTAGGTCACAAACAAGTCTTAGCAAAGTTAAATAGATTGAGATCATACCAAGTATCTTTTCCAACCACAATGGTAGGAAACTAGAAATCAATAACAGAAGGAAAACTGGATATTTCACAACTATATGGAAATTAATGCACTCTGAACAATCAATGGGTCAAGGAAGAAATCAAAAGGGACACCACCAAAACAGTTAGAATAAAAGAATTCAGTAAAGTTGCAGAATACAAACTCGACATACAAAAATCAGATGACTTTCTATACACTAGCAACATACTATCAGAAAGAGAAATTAAGAAAACAATCCCAGGAATTCCCTGGTGGTCCAGTGGTTAGAACTCCATGCTTTCACTGCCAAGGGCACAGGTTCAATCCCTGGTCAGGGAACTAAGATCCCACAAGCAACATGGCAAGGCCAAAAAAAAAGAAAAAAAGGAATAAGAAAAAAAAATCCCATTTACAATAGTACCAAAAACAATAAGATATTTAAGAATAAATTTAATCACAGAGGTGAAAGATTTGTACATGAAAACTATAAGACACTGATGAAAGAAATTGAAGACACAAATAAAGAGAAAGACATCTCATGTTCATAGATTGGAATAATTAATATTGTTAAAATGTTCATACTACCTAAAGCCATCTATAGATTCAACACAATCCCTATTAAAATTCCAGTGGCATTTTTCACATAAAGAGAAAAAACAATCCTAAAATTTATATGGAACCACAAAAGGCCCCCCAAATAGCCAAAGTAATCCTGAGAAAGAAGAACAAAGTTTGAGGTGACACACTTTCTGATTTCAAACTATATTACAAAGCTATATTATCAGAACAGTATGGTACTGGCATAAAAATAGACACATAGACTAATGGAACCGAATCAAGAGCCCAGAAATAAACCCACACATATAAGTCAATTAATCTTTGACAAGAGCACCAAGAACACACAATGGGGAAATGGGCAGGGGACCTGAATAGACATTTTTCTAAAGAAGACATACAAATGGCCAACAGGTGTATGGAAAGATGCTCCACATCACTAACCATCAGAGAAACGAAAATCAAAACCCAATTAAAGGGGCTTCCCTGGTGGCGCAGTGGTTAAGAATCCGCCTGCCAGTGTGGGGGACATGGGTTCGAGCCCTGGTCCGGGAAGATCCCACATGCCATGGAGCAACTAAGGCTGGGTGCCACAACTACTGAGCCTGCACTCTAGAGCCCACAAGCCACAACTACTGAGCCCTTGGGCCACAACTACAGAAGCCTGCGCGCCTAGAGTCTGTGCTCTGCAACAAGAGAAGCCACCGCAGTGAGAAGACTGTGCACCACAACGAAAAGTAGCCCCCACTCGCCGCAACTAGAGAAAGCCTGTGCACAGCAACAAAGACCCAACGCAGACAAAAATAAATAAATAAAATAAATAAATTTATTTTTAAAAAAACCCAATGAGATATCACTTCACACCTGTTAGAATGACTATCATCAATAAGACAAGAGATAACCGGTGTTGATGAGAATGTGGAGACAAAGGAACTCTTGTGAACTGTTGGTGGGAATGTAAATTGGTGCAGCCACTATGGAAAACAGTATGGAGATTCCTCAAAAAATTAAAAATGGAACTGCCGTATTATCAACAGGTCCATTTCTGGGTATATGGCTGAAGGAAATAAAGTCAGTATCTTAAAGAGATATCTGCACTCCCATGTTCATTGCAGCATTATTCAAAATAGCCAAAACATGGAAGCCACTTATGGAAGCCATACAAATGAAGGAAATCCTGCCACTGGCAACAACATGGATGGACCCTGAGGGTATTTATGGTAAGTGAAATAAATCAGACAGAGAAAGACAAATATCATATGATCTCACTTATATGTGAAATCTAAAAAAGCTGAATTCATAGAAACAGACAGTAGAATGGTTGTTGTCAGGGGCTAAGGGGTGGGGAAAGATGGGAGAAGTTAGTCCAAGGGTAAAAAGTTTCAGTTTTAAGACGAAAAAGTTCTGGGCATCCAATATACAGTGTGGTGAATATACTTAACACTATTGTATTGTGTACTGAGCAAGTAAATCTTACTGTTTTCACTACACACACACACACACACACACAAAGCTAATTATGTGAGGTGATGGAGGTGTTAACTAATCTTACTGTGGTAATCATTTTATAATATTTCACAGCATGTATCAAATCATCAGGTTGTGCACACCTTAAACTTACACACTGTTATATGTCAATTGTATCTTAATAAAGCTGGGGCAAAAAAATTAAAAAAGAAAGTAGAAGAAAAGAAATAGTGATAAAGGCAGAAATAGTGAAACAGAAAACAAGCATAAAATAAAGCAACAAGCCCAAATTGATGTTTTGAAATGATTAATAAAATTGATAAACCCTTAGAAAAACCAATCAAGAAAAGATAACTGAATATGTTATTTTGTGCATGCAATGAAAACTTAAGGAAATGTAAAAGAATTATAAAAGCCACCTTAAAATGATTAATAAAATTTCCTAGACATAAACATAGAATAATATGAAATATTAGAATTGTATAAGTTTGAGTTCATATAAAATTTGTATTAAATTATATGAATATAAACTAATAGAAATTATATCTTTAAAGAGTAATATGATCACCATATGAAATAAAAGCTTAAGGATTAACTGGGCTTTTTACCATTATAGCTTTAATGAATAAAATACTAACTTTGAAAAACTAAAAAAAAAAAAAAAGTACATGGTTACAAAAGATGTGAGATGCTGGATGACAGGTATATGGAAACACTCTGTACTATCATTGTAATTCTTCTGAAAATTGAAAATTGTTTCAAAATAAGAAGTTTTTAAAAAAACTTTAAAAGAAAGGACATGTCATCCTTTTGCCTTATTACCAGTTTTATACAATTTTTCTTAATAGTACCCCACTGTGATCATAAACATTCTCCAAAGATTATTCCTGATCACAAAGTAAGGCTGGCCTCACAGTGTTTGGCCTGATTCATTTATATCAAGCAGCAGAGCTAGAGTGACATGCTGATAAACAACTACTAAGGCCAGAGAAGTAACCTTTGTCCAGAGACTTCATAAGGAATCTAGGATTAGACATTTTTTTTTTTTTTTTTTCCGGTACGCGGGCCTCTCACTGTTGTGGCCTCTGCCGTTGCGGAGCCCCGGCTCCGGACGTGCAGGCTCAGCGGCCATGCCTCACGGACCCAGCTGCTCCACGGCATGTGGGATCTTCCCGGAACGGGGCACGAACCCGTATCCCCTAGCATCAGCAGGCGGACTCTCAACCACTGCGCCACCAGGGAAGCCCTAGGATTAGACTTTTAAAGACTTTTATTATCTGCCCTTCAATCCTGTGGCTCGGAAAACCCCCCAAAATTATTTCCACCATGTTTCACCTACAGCAGCTATAAAGAATCCTTTCTCAAGATTCCCTAAATCTGCTGAGGTTTGGCATGCCAGGAAGGACCTTCCTTACTACCTGAAAGTCTGCAATGCTATACCACAGAACAACCACAGAACAGGTAAGATGCCACTTCAGGTTCCTGGAAGGGCTTTGCAGGATTTGATTCCACACATAAATTGAAACCCTCTCTCCTTAATCAGGTTTGCCAGACTGAATGAGATGTATTCTCAAATATGATATTCCAGGAATGGGCATGATTGCAGAATAGATTTTTCCAATTTCATACCAGTAAAAAGGAGGATGGATACTTATTGAACCCCTGCTAACGTCACTTCCATATAATGTTTAAGATTAAGAAAAGCAGGACTTGCACACCAATGTTCACAGCAGCATTATTCACAATAGCCAAAAGATGGAAACAACCCAAGTGTCCATCAACAGATGAATTGATAAGCAATGTGATCTCTCAAACAATGAAATATTATTCAGCCATAAAAACGAATGAAGTTCTGACACATGCCACAATATGAATAAACCTTGAAAACATTATGATAAGTCAAAGAAGCCGTGCACAAAAGGATAAATATTGTATGATCCCGCTTGTATGAAATATCTAGAATAGGCAAATTCAGGGTCTTCCCTGGTGGTCCAGTGGTGAAGACTCTGTGCTTCCACTGCAGGAGGCCTGCATTCGATCCCTGGTCAGGGAACTAAGATCCTGCATGCCGCGTGGCACGGCCAAAAAATAAAATAAATAAATAAATAGGCAAATTCACATAGATAGAAAGTAGACTAGTGGTTACCTGGGCTGGGGCTTGGGTTGGATGTGAAGTTATTGCTTAGTGATTACAGAGTTTTTGTTTGGGACAATGAAAAATTTTGGAAAGAATTAGTGCTGGGCTTCCTTGGTGGCGCAGTGGTTGAGGGTCCGCCTGCCTATGCAGGGGACACAGGTTCGTGCCCCGGTCCGGGAGGATCCCACATGCCGTGGAGCGGCTGGGCCCGAGAGTCATGGCTGCTGAGCCTGTGCGTCCAGAGCCTGTGCTCCACAACGGGAGAGGCCACGACAGTGAGAGGCCCGTGTACCACAAAAAAAAAAAAAAAAAAAAAAAAAAGAATTAGTGCTGATGATTGAAAAACATTGTGAATGCAATTAATGCCACTTAATTGTACACTTTAAAATGGTTAAAATGGACATTTTTACTGTACATATATTTTACCACATATTTTTTCATATCAGGGAAATTTTTTAAATTTATTTTTTAATTGAGGTAATACTAGTTTGTAACATTATATAAGCTTCATGTGTACAACATTATACTTCTACTTCTGTATAGACTACAGTGTGCTCACAACCAAAAATTTAGTTTTCATCCATCACCACACAGTTTATCCCCTCTACCCATTCCTCTTTCCTGCCTGTCCCTACCCCTATCTCCTGGTCAAACTACTACTCTGTTCTCTGTATCAACATGTTTATTTTTGCTTGGTTTGTTTTGTTCATTTATTTGGGTTTTTTTGTTTGTTTTTTATATTCCACATATGAGTGAAATCATACAGTATCTGTCTTTGTCTGGATTATTTCATTTAGCATAATACCCTCAAGATCCATCCATGTTGTCACAAATGGCAAGACTTCAACCTTTTTGTGGCTGAGTAGTATTCCATTGTGTATGTATGTGTATATATATATATATATATATATATATATATATATATATATATAT
>NC_041216.1:426200-468838 GCF_002837175.3 Physeter macrocephalus
TATATATATATATATATATATATATATATATATATATATATATATATACATACCACACCTTTTTTATCCATTCATCTGTTGATGGACACTTAGATTGCTTCCATTTCTTGGCCATTGTAAATAATACTGTAGTGAACACAGGGGTGCATATATCTCTTTGAATTAGTGTTTTTGTATTCTTTCACCACAATTTTTTAAAATTAATAATGAAATATACCAAAAGCATTGAATCACACACCTTAAATGTGTGAGTTGTATGGTATCAACAAAGCTGTTTTGAAACAAAAGATTAGAAAAACATAAAATTATGTGTTTAATTAAGCTGAAGTATAATTCTGACAAACTTTTTGATAGCAACATTAATTAGGTTCTGTAATATGTCAGCTTATATATAATTCCCAAGATCCTTGGTTAATTTTAAAATCTAGTATAAATGGTAAGTATAATTTTGGATATATGGGTAATTTCTAAGTAAAATAGGATGCTCAAACATTGGTCATGAGGTATAGCCTATATCTAGCTTTGCTTCTTATTTTTATATGTTATGAAGTAGTTAGATCTTTGTGTCAGTCAAATTGCCACTTAAGAATGTATAAAAGGGATGTGTATAGCAGTGGGGGTTATTTCATGTGTTCTTATAAACTCTTTTGGTTTGTGATTCTGTGTTTTATAACAAGAAATATTATAAATTGTGATTTATAATAAGAAATATATATTTTGTCTTCCCCTTGTTTCTGGCTCCTAAAACCCTTGGAATTTCCTAAGTGATGAGAGTAATAAAGGTGTCTTTTGTTATGTCAATGAAGTGAATTTTAGAATGCCTGTGATCACCTAAGGATGGGAGCTGGTCACCAGAGGAAACAACCATGTGATTAGAGGGTTGGAACTTTCAGTCGCACCCCTCTGATTTCTGGGAGGGGGGTGAGGAGCAATGGCCAATGATTTAACCAATCATGCCTATGTAATAAAGTGTCCATAAAAACCCAAAAGGATGGCATTCAGAGAGCTTCTGGGTTACATGGAGATTCTGGTAGGTTCTGGGAGAGCCTGGAAAGGAAATGGCAGCTCTGCGCCCTTACCCTTACGTTGCCCTATACATCTCTTCCATCTGGCTGTTCTGAGTTATATCCTTTTGTAGTAAACCAGTAATCTAGTAAATAAAATATTTCTCTGAATTCTGTGAGCCTCTCCAGGAAATTACTCAAACCCAGAGAAGGAGTGGGTCGCGAGAACTTCCAATCTGTAGCCAGTCGGTCAGAAGCACAGGTAACAACCCCTAGAGAAGAGCAGGGTGGGGTGGGGGGCTTATGGGTCTGAACCCTTAACATGTGGGATCTGATGCTGCCTCCGGGTAGATAGTGTCAGAATTGAGTTGAATTGTAGGACACCCACCTGGTGTCCGAGAATTATTTGTTGTTGTGGGGAAGTCTATACACACACACACACACACAAACACACACACACACACGCACAGAATTGGGTCCAGGAACCTAAAAGTTTTGATAAAATATTTGTTCATGATGGACAGTTCTCAGTGTTCTCTCTCTGAAGCAGAACGTAGTCACTTTGGTAAAAGTTACAGTAAAGGTGATCGAGCAAGTGTTAGAGGAGTATATTGTATATCAGAATGTTCATATCAACTTTTCTCTTCATGAGAAAACAAAAGCAAACTTAAAAATTCAAATAAACTAAGCTGTTTATTTGTATTATACTCTACATTGGTAAAATCTGGAAAATGACATGTTTGTTTTTAAAGACAAAATTTTCAGATGATTCTGACTAAGGATTAAAGCTTACTTGATGACATGAACTTGGATTCTGTATAAAATTGCTTCTAAGCTAGTAGTTTCTATGAGAAAGTGGTTTTTGTTTTGTTTTGTTTAACCCATTTAAAGTATTAGAAGTTCAGCTTCTTTGTGGTCTGGGAGTTTGGGCAATATTGGATTTATGTAAACTCTTGTTAGTCTCTATAAACCAATCAGAACATATCTCCCTTAATTTGAGAGTCTTTATAATCTAATTTGTTAACACCTTTAGGAGGTAGGAAAATATTCCAAGCTGGAATAATGAGATTTAAGGCTTTTCTCATTTATCAACCTACAGACTGTCTGGAGTTTGCAGCTTCAGTTCTACAACTTGAGCCACTAGTCAGAGTAGACACAGAATCACAAAAACTCACCAGTCCAGATCTCAAAGGGCTCTTCTCCTTTCCGCTGGTCACAAAATATTTTAAGTGACTTGATCTCACAAATAAACAATCAGACAAATAAAAAGAACCAATGAACCAAAAAAAAAACTCTGTCATCTCTCCTCACCCAACAGAGAGATCTCATCATCCACCTGGCAGAGATCACCAAATGTCAAATCATAAAACTAGATTCCTGACCATTGCTGCTACCCGTGGGAAAAAAACTCATCACCCCTGCACAATTAAATTCTTTTTTTTTTTTTTTTTGGCTGCACCGAAGCTAGTTCCCCCACCATGAATTTGAACATGGGCCCCAGGCAGTGAGAGCGTGGAATCCTAACCATTGGACCACCCCAGTTAAATTCTTGTGTACCTAGACTGCCCTCTCAGCCAATGCAGTCCAGCCTGGCCTCGTGGTCTGGTGCCCTCCCTTCATGGACCGGCTATGGAAAGGGACACAGCCCAAAAGACAAGTTAGACAAGTCACAAACAGACTTGACCAATAACCAGAAACCAAAACAAAGAATCAAAAGGAAAAAGGAAGAAGCAGAGTTAGCAGAAGTAATGGTCCAGTGTTTCTTAAGATTCATTCCAGGAGTCAAGAAAAGACATTGCTTAAACAACCCTTGAGATTCTACCACTAATCTTATCAGAAGGTAACTGGACAGAGCTTCCACTTCTGAATTCCTAGTTCTAACATAAGGGAAGAAACCTTTCAGAATGCCTAAGCCAGGCTTTCTTAGTATGGGTTTATCTGTCTTTTGAAACCTCTCAGCTCACTATCAGGTAAGGTCAGGAGAACTCATGGCAAAGTCTTAGGAAAAGGAAGAGACTCTACACAGCAATTAACTGGCTTGTTGAATGGTCTAAAACTCAGTTGGGGTAGAAACATAAAACCATTATTATCCTCTAATCACTGCCTTCAACTCGGTTTTGTCACCTTTACCTTTCCAGTGCTTTAATGTCTTGGGTAGGCTCATTAGCTTTCTAGTCATTCAGTATAATTTAAAACTCTAGTCGCATGTTCGTCAACTCATCATCATCATTACAGTGCCCCTTCTATTCTCATCTCCACCCCACCCCCAACTTCTCCGTTTCCATCCCAAACAGGACCATCTCTGCAGCCAGATAATTGTCCATTTCCAGCTCCTTTCATATTCATTTGGGAAAAAAACAAAACAAAACAACAACAACAACAAAAATGCTGAACAGACAAAGGATTGAATGAAAAGGCAGACCACACTTTTCCCTTCTCTAAATTCCTTGTATCAAAGTCTGACCTGTGGAAGAGGGGGAAGGAATGGAAAGAGGCTCAGATTAAATCAGACTTGAGATCTCTTACTCCATATGTTTCTTTCTCTTTTGCCTCTTCTGGTCTCTAACTTATCCTAGCTTCTCTCTTTGTGTCTTTGTCTTTGTATCTCTCTCAGGCTGCCTTACCTCCCTTCTACTCCCTCCAACTTCCTATCCCAATCCCTGCCCTGCCCTACACGTACCATGAACAGTGGAGAAGTTCTATCTGAACTCTAATGTGAGTGATTTCTTTTGAAGTTTCTCACTTGGAATCTGGGGAGGAAATTTTGTATGGCGGGATCATCAGCTTTCATAGTCCCCAACATTCCTCCAAACTTTTAGACTTCTTCATGAATCTTTCTCAATTTTCACCTTGGATGAAGTGAGGATGTAAAGGAAATATGTAAGAATAGGGATGGGGTGCATTGGAGATAGGATGGAGATAGCAATGAAGATTGAGATTCACCAAGGATGAATATTGGAACGCGATAGGAATGAACCCTGGAAGAAGTAGGAGCTGGTGATAAAGATGGATGAAACTGAAGATAAAAATTTAGATGGAGATGTGGGTGGAATGGAGACCAGATAGGGATGGGGATGGGGTAGAATCTGAGGATAGAGAGGGGGATAGAGGAGGAGAAGTATGGGAATGAAAATGAAGATGGGAAGATGGATCTGTAGGGATGGGGGAATGGAGATGAGGAGAGGGGTATAGAGATGGGGATACGAGTGGAGGTAGAATGGGAGTGGAAATTGGAATAGGATGGAATCATAAAATGTGTGGCATCAGGTTGGAGATGATGATTCCTATGAAGTCAGGATGGGAGTAGTACACTCCATAGCCTCCTGTTGGTGGGGTCTCCTCATCCAGTACTCTTGAGTAGGGAACTGGCGGCGTAGAGTAAACTCAGCTGGTAACCACTGGCCTATAGGAAACTCCAAATCATAGGAGTACAGGCTGCTCCATGGTAGTACTCTCTTGCTACCCTGCCATCTCTATCTGGTTTCCTTTCTTCCTGCTCAACCAGACACAGAAGGTAGACCAAGTCCATTTCATGTCCAGCATGGGCATGAGATGCCAGTCTCCTTGTGTGATTACCTCCAGTATCCCTACAAGTGATTCTCTTGGACCACCCTTTCTTGGGGAGGGGCATGAAATCTCCTCCTCCCCATCATGAAGGGAAATGAAAAGCCATAGCTCTTCTCCCTAGGCCAAAGACTCATATGTCTGATAACCCCCCTCATTCCCTCTCTCCTTCCTCCTTTTTTTTCTGCTTTCTTTGAGAGGGGGTTTTGGAATGGTGGTTAGGGGTAGCAGAGCTAGTGGGTTACCTCTTAAGTCCTCAAAGGGGTGGCCAGCCCTTAATTATCAAACACCTGATGCTGCCTTGTTCTCAGCTTTGGTCCTAATGGACCTTCTAGAATAACAGGAAAAAGTCCATTTCAACATCTTTTTATAACCATTGTCATTGAATTGATTGAGCTAAGAGTGGGTCAGACCAGATTTAACTGAGAAGTTGTTCTCTCCTCCAGGTACAGATGTGAGTGGTTTTTCCCAGTATGAACTGAGAATTATCAGAACAAGGTATGTTCTTATGAGGTACAATCATGGATGGTGGAGGCTCTATATTGACTCTATTTGAATGTGCTCCTTGTATAAACTAAGTTACAAAATCTCCTAGGAGAATGTCCCCAAATGCTTGTAGCCTGAGGCATTCTTCCTGCTCTCATTATGGGCATTTATTCCAGCCCTTGCCATACTTCTTGAAGGAGACTTTGGCTCCAGACTTTAGAGAATAACATTTCCAAGGAAGGTAGTGGTCTATATGAGGAGGTACCCAGGGCTGGATAGTCCTCTTGGATAACAGATAAGTATGGGCTTCCTTTGTCCAAACCCATACTCTTCCATTGGCCAGTTTCTACACTAATACCACACTATCTTTTTAAAAATTACTTTTTACTTTTTATACAATTTTGAAAGGTTACACCCCATTTACAGTTTTTACAAAATTTTGGCTATATTCCCTGTGTTGTACAATACATCCTTGTAGCCTATCTTACACCCTATAATTTGTACTTCCCACTCCCCCACCATTATATTGCCCCTCCCAGACTCCCCATTGGTAATCACCAGTTTGTCCTCTACATCTGTGAGTCTGCTTCTTTTTTGTTATATTTACTAGTTTGCTGTATTTTTAGATTCTGCATATAAGTGATATCATACAGTATTTGTCTTTCTCTGTCTGACTTATTTCACTTAGCATAATGCCCTCCAAGTCCATCCATGTTGCTGCAAATGGCAAAAATTTCTTTCTTTTTTATGGCTGAGTAGTATTCCATTGTATATATACCACATCTTCTTTACCCATTCATCTGCTGATGGAGACTTAGGTTGCTTCCATATCTTGGCAATTGTAAATAATGCTGCTATGAACATTGGTAATACCACACTATCTCAATTATGATAGGTTTGTAATAAATACTACTGCCTAGTAGTGTGGGTCCTACTGTCTCGGTTTTTTTCAGGAGGTAATTGGTAATTTTTTTTTTTGCATTTTTATAAAACTTGATTTAAAAAAATAGTATTTCAAAGTGTACACTCACCAGAAGTACACAGTTATCAAAAATGCACGCTCTTTACTTGGTATCTCCAGCACCTTTAGCTTTCTGTGCCTGGTCTGTTTCGGCATCTCCATTTTCTGCAGGGTTATTCCCATCCTTACCAATATCAGCTTTCCCTTTTTTCCCTTTGGGTACCTTCTCTCTCTTCTTTGCAGGGGCCTTTTTAGGCTTGGACTCTGGCTTTGGAGGAACAGGTTTAGCAGATAACCTTGCAGATCTCTGTGGTTTGTCCTTCACCTTGGTTTTATCTCTAGCATCCCCTTCAGACTTTCTCTTGGGCCTGGTTGAGACGGGACATAGACTCTGGACACGGGGATGCAGTGGTGCACCAGCTTTGGTCAGTCCAGGGGTCACTTTTGCCTCTCTTCTTCACTGCTCTGGTAATTGGTAATTCTTATCCATTTACATTCCCACAAATATTTTATGACATTATTGTCATGCTGGCATTTTCTTTGGTATTGTATTGAATCTATAAATCTATTTGAAGAAACTAAATATGTTACTCTTCCAATACATAAACATATCTTTCCATCTATTTAGATCTTCTATAATGTCTCTCATTAAAGTTTTATCATTTTCCCTGAAGAGGTCTTGCACATATTTTGGTAGACTTATTCCTAGGACTTCATTTTTTTTTATGCCACTGTGAATTTTTTTTAATTTCAATTTTTGCCTTCTTACAGGAATGTATGTAGAAATACAATTGATTTTTTAGTGTTGGTTTTATATCTAGCAACTCTGCTAAGTTTTAATTATTTATCTTTACATTACTTAAGGTTTTTAAATACATATAATCATAGGATCTGCAAATAATGCCAGCTTTGTTTCTTCCTTTACAGTCCTTTATCTTTTAATTTTGTTCCTTTTCATACATCACAGGCTATGACCTCAAGGACAACGTTGAATAGAAGTGATGATTGCAGGCATTCATGTCTTGTTCCAATCTCAAAAGGAAAGCTTTGTTGCTTGCTACAGGGTTTTTGTAAACAGCTTTTATCAGACTAAGGAAATGTCATTCTATTCTTAGTTTGTTAGGAGTTTTGGGGAATAGATATTAAATGTTATCAAATGCTTTTTCTATGTCTATTGAAACAGTCATATGATTTTTCTCTTATGATTTGTGAATGTGGTGAATCAAGTTGATTGATATTTTGAATGTTCAAACTAAAGGTATTTTATTAGTTGGATTTACACATCTGAAATTCTAAATCTTGATTACTACTGGAACAGCTTCCACAAATTTCAGATTAATTTTTTTTAATGTACATGTTAGAGGAGGAACTCTCTTACATTCAACACCAAAATCTCTTTTCTGAAACCTCCAGCCAGTCTTCTCCTACAGTTATCTGAACAAAAGGGTACAGGTCAATGTTCCACTACTTTAACAATTAAATCCACTTTAGTTGTTTCCTTTAAAAGTATGCAGTAAAATTGCAAATCAAAAGAGAAAACTGGAACTATTTACAGTTTGATTGGAAATAGAGCTTATTTCACCTTGATGCAATGTCTTTTAATACATATTTGGCAGAGTTTCCATAAATCTCAACAACTTAATTCCACTTACTAAAATTTCATAGGAAAATCCAATTTTTGAGGAAAAAGGGCAATCTTACCTCTTCTTTATTTGTTAGCACTTTTTAATTTTCTAAAAGAATAGTTATTAATAATTTCTAGCAATTATCATAGCTTTTTTCCTCTCTCATTAAAAAAAATCTCAAGTGCACATTGTTTCTTTAGCTTAAGTAAACAGAATTTTTGAAAGCAGAGATTAAACCTTCTGGGTGTTTAGGTGAATTGGCAGAAATCCTGACCTCTCATTCTTATATCCAGCAACCACACCCAGCAGCTGTTACACAGACACTGAAACAGGCTGTATCTCTCTAGCTTTTGAAAGACTTTGTATATCTCAAAAGTTTTGAGTCTGTGAAGGGATAAATAAAATGTGGTATATACATAGAGTGGACTATTGTTCAGCCTTAGAAAGAAAGGAAAAGGGTGGGGGAATTGAATGAAGGTGGTCAAAAGGTACAAATTCTAGTTATAAGATAAATGAGTACTGGGCATGTAATGTACAACATGGTGACTATAGTTAATGCTGTTGTATGGCATATTTGAAAATTGCTAAGAAACTAGATCCTAAAAGTTCTCATCACAAGGAAAAAAAATTTTTTGGTAACTATATGAGGTAGTGGATGTTAACTTATTGTGGTAATCATTTCACAGTATATGTATGTCAAGTCATTATGCTGTACACCTTAAACTTATTCAGTGCTATATGTCCATTATATCTCAATAAAGGGGAAAATATTAAACTAAATTTTAAAAGGAAGGAAAGTCTGACACATGCTATAACCTGGGTGAAACGTGAAGACATTATTCTAGTGAAATAAACTAGTCACAAAAAGACAGAGTACATGATTTCACTTCTATGAGGCACCCAGAGTAGTCAAATCCATAGAGACAGAAAGTAGAATGCTGGTTGCCAGGGGCTGGGTGGGAAGAAGAAATGGGGAGTTGTTGTTTTATGAGTATAGAGTTTGAGTTTTGTAAGATGAAAAAGTTCCGGTTGCACAACAATGTGAATATACTTAACACTACTGAACAGTACACTTAAAAATAATGAAGATGGTAAATTTTATGTTATGTTTTAACCTAATTAAAAATAAAAACAAAACAAAAAACATAGAGTCTATATCTGTATCATTGCATCTGGCTATTAGTTAACAAATCAGTTTTCTTTTTCCTTTGTGGCATCATCAGTATTTTTTTTTTTAACATCTACTCAAGGGTGTGCATATATGTCCCTGCCACTCTCTCACTTCGTCACAGCTTACCCTTCCCCCTCCCCATGTCCTCAAGTCCATGCTCTAGTAGGTCTGTGTGACACTACTCAATCTTTAAATAATGACAGCTGCACTTACAGCTTAACAGTATAACAGCACAGGAAATCCATTAGAGGTAGGAGTTTCATTACTAAAGATGAGTTGAGCTCTTTGCTGAGTGCAAGCTTGAACAGATTCTTTGGAGTAGATGGATCTGTGTTTCTTTAAGGGATGAATCGGGAGGTCGTGATCCATCTTCAAACCCCTTTCCTGCCAGTATCCACATCTCAGCCACCTCAGCCTGGACAGCTCCTCTAATTATATCTGGGGTGAAATCCTTATGGCCTGGAGTGTCCATTAATGTCATAATTTGGTTTCCTACTTTGTCATGTCAATATCGATCACTACTTCCTTTTCCCTGTCTTTGCTTGTGTCATCTGAGGCTGCGCATATGTGAACAAAGATTTGCCAGGCTTTTTAGACTGCTATTTATACCTGTGCATAGTTCTTTTGTTTATATTACCCAGAAGCAGCAAATGGCCCATCAATGACATCATCAACCAGACCAATGACCACCAGGCTAAGCAGCTGATCCTCTTACACTTTCTCCATTTCTGCAGTAACAAACAATGCGCAGATCTTAGTGGTTTGGAGCAACAGGGTTTATTTCATGCTCAGGTTAAATTTTGGCTGCAGTATTCACATTTTCTTCATTCTGGAACCCCAAAGGGTAGAGCAGTCCTTACCTTGGCCACCCTACTCATATCACAGAAGGATCAATGGTAGAACCACACAATGGCTCCTAAATCTTCTGTTTGAAAAGGGCGTGGGTCACTTTTGCTCACATTTTATTGGCTTAAGGAAGTCCTTTGACCACGCCTGATGCCCATAGAGAATTAGAATTATAGTTCTCCCATAGCATGGGGCAACAAATAATTGAGACCAATGACATAGTGTGCTAATGCTATGTTTAAGATTTTTGTATTTATATTTAGGGGTGAGATTGGCCAGCCTATAATCTTCTTTCCTCAAAGTGTCCTTGTCGTGCTTGATTCGGCAGCACATATACTAAAATTGGAAAGTGTCCTTGTCAGGTTTTGGCATCAAGGTTATGATGGCCTCATAAAATCACATGGAAAGTGTTCCCTCTTCATTAGTTCTCTGGAAACATTTGTGTAAGATTAGAATTGTGTCTTCCTTGGATGTGGGGTGGAACTCACCAGTGGCAGTCAATCTGCCATCTGACTTCTGTTTGGTTAGCACTGATGGAGCATTCCTCCTATAGCAGCTCTTTCACATCCTGTGAAAACAAACAATGATATTCACTAGCACCCAGCAAAGCAGATATGAAATGTCACTTCTTATGGTCATATGATTATTGCCGTTGTTAAATCCAGCCTATTTCCAGTTCCAACAAAGAGAGAAGCTCATGATGGCTTTGCAGTTATTAAAGCTAACACCACTCTATGTTAACCCCTCCTAAAATACCAACAGGTTCGTGAGATTCTCAAAGAAAGTTCCCCTCAGGAAGTTCCGGTTTCAGCAGGAGGATGTAAAGAGGGTTCCTCTGCCTTTCACATCCTGCACACAAGAGGATGAACTTATTGCTCTTGCTCCAGCTTATTCCTTTGCTGCTCATGAATCTGTTATATTTATTCCTATTTATTCTACTTGGTGTGATGCATAATTGTAGAACATTGTGGAAAAACAGGAATTTTTCACCTCTGGAGGAGTAAAATTTTCTATGGTCCTTCTTTTTTTTTTTTTTTTTTTGCGGTACGTGGGCCTCTCACTGCTGTGGCCTCTCCCGTTGCAGCTCTCTCTTTGTTCTGTCAGTCTTTACCAGGCTTTTTTTTTTTTTTTTTTTTTTTTTCTTGCTGTACGCGGGCCTCTCACTGTTGTGGCCTCTCCCATTGCGGAGCACAGGCTCCAGATGCGCGGGCCCAGCCGCTCCGCGGTCTGTGGGATCCTCCCGGACCGGGGCACGAACCCGCGTCCCCTGCATCGGCAGGCGGACTCTCAACCACCGCGCCACCAGGGAAGCCCTCTATGGTCCTTTATGCTCTGTATATGCCTTACCTTTTGCTGTAGCCACCCCCTCTGCCCCCACCCCAAATATGTACTATTCTTTAAAAATCTTATACTGACTTTCCATGTAGAAATGCTACTCAGAACGTGGTTTGTGAACCCAGCAGCATGGGTGTTACCCAGGAGCTTCTTAGAAATGCAGAATCCCATGGACTTCCCTGGTGGCACAGTGGTTAAGAATCCGCCTGCCAATGCAGCGGACAAGGGTTCGAGCCCGGGGAAGATGCCACATGCTGTGGAGCAACTAAGCCTGTGTGCCACAACTGCTGAGTCCATGTGCCACAACTACAGAAGCCTGTGCACCTAGAGCCCGTGCTCCACAACAAGAGAAGCCATTGCAGTGAGAAGCCCGCGCACCGCAACGAAGAGTAGCCACTGCTCACCGTAACTAGAGAAAGCCCATGCGCAGCACCAAGATCCAAGGCAGCCAAAAATAAATAAATATATAAATAAGAAATGCAGAATCCCCGGACCTACGGATTCAGAGTCTGCATTTTAGCAAGATGCCCAGGGTTCTGTGAGCACACTAAAGTTTAAGTGCTCTAGCTCAGGGGTCCGCAACTGCTCCTCCCCTCCACCAGCCGCACTGCAGAAGGTGAGCGGCGGATGAGCGAGCGAAGATTCATCTGCCGCTCCCCATCGCTCACGTTACCGCGCGAACCACCCCCGCTCCCACCCCCGTCCATGGAAAAATTGTCTTCCACGAAACCAGTCCCTGGTGCCAAAATGTTGCGGACCGCTGCTCTAGCTGATGCCATGGCCCTTTACCTTTGCCAGGTCACACTACTGCTTTTGTCCCCCACCCCCCCATCAATGCTTTTCTTCTGGCAATCCTGTCTGCCAAATTCAGGAAAGGACACCGGGAGACTGCTGTCATGAAAATTTGACATTGTGCTTTGTGGGGTTTTTTTTTAATCCCTTATAAAAGCACTATTTATTTTAAGAATCTTTTATTGTGAAATATAACACACGTTAAAGTGCATAAAATATAAATGTAAAGTACAACTAATTCTTTTTTGTAATCAAAATGCATTTTTGTAGTCTTTCAGAATTTTTTTAAATAGAGATATTATTGACATACAATATTATATTTGTTTCAGGTGTACTACATAGTGATTTGACATTTTTGTACATTATTAAATGGTCACCAGGATAAGTCTAGTTACCATCTGTCCCCATACAAAGTTATTACAATATTTTGACCATATTCCTTATGCTGTTTATTACATCCCTGTGGCTTATTTATTTTCTAACTGAAGGTTTGTATTTCTTAATCCTCTTCACCTATTTCTCCCCCACTCCACCCCTCCCCACTGGCAACCAGCCATTTGTTCTTTGTATCTATGAGTCTGCTTCGTTTTGTTTTGTTTGCTTGTTTTTTAGATTGCACATATAAGTGAGATCATGTGTTATTTGTCCTTCTCTGTCTGACTTATTTCACTTAGCATAATACCTTCTATATACATCCATGTTGTCACAAATGGCAAGATTTCATTTTTTATGGCTAATATTCCATTGCATATATATACCACATCTTCTTTAGCCATTCATCTATTGATGGGCACTTAGGTTGCTTCCACATCTTGGCTATTGTAAATAATGGTGCAATGAACATTGGTTTGTATGTATCTTTTTGAATCAGTGTTTTTGTTTTCTTTGGGTAAATAGTCAGAAGTGGAATTGCTGGATCCTATGGTAATTCTATTTTTAATTTTTTGAGGAACCTCCATACTGTTTTCCCTAGGGCAACCACCAATTTACTTTCCCACCAACAGTGCATGAGTGTTCCTTTTCTCTTATTTGTTGTCTTTTTGATGTACAATGACTAATTCTAATGTGAACATTCATTTAACCACCACCCAGATCAAAAAATAGAACTTAGCTAGCACCCCCGAGGCAGCCTCTCACCCATACAAGACTTCCCTCCAGATCACATGCCCCTTTCTATCCCTAGAGGTAACTATGATCCTGAATTTTATGTTAATTACTTGTTTGTTTTTCTTTGTAGTTTTATCACATATATATGTCTCTAAACAATATAGTTATTTTGGCTTGTTTTTTTGAACTTTATACAAATGATATCATTTGTATCTTGCTTCATGCACTCAGGGGACAAGATTCATTTGTGGTGTTGTAGTTCATTCATTTTCATTGCTGAATAGTTTTCCATCTTATGAAATGTTACAATATATTTATCTATTCTGCTGTGGATGGACAATAGGATTGCTGATGTTATTGTAAAAATGCTGCTATTATTGGTCCTACACAATTATTCTGGTGAACACGTGCACAAATCCTCCTGGGAAGTTATCTCAAATTTTTTGGCTCACTTATCCCTAAAAGACTTTGAAAAAGTATTTATTCTCTCATACATTTCTTTTAAATAGACTTCATATTTCAGGGCAGTTTTAGGTTCCCAGCAAAATTGTACAGAAAGTACAGAGTTCCCATATACCTCCAGCCCCCAACACATGCACAGCCTCCCCTACAGTCAACATCCCACACCAGAGTGGTGCATTTGTTCTGACTGATGAACCTACACTGACGCATCATTATCTCCCGAAGTCCATAGCTTACGTTAGGGTTCACTCCTCCTATGGCACAGTCTATCGGTTTTGATGACTGTATATTGACATGTAACCACCAACTACAGTATACAGAATAGTTTCACTATCCTAAAAACTGTCACGCATGTTTAAGTTGATATCTAAAACTTTCCTTGTAAGTTGAATAGTTGCAAAGGATTTAATTTCTGAAGTACTATAAACATTGACATTTAAAAAGAAAACTATTATAACACTCTTCTCTAATACTATCTAAATACGAAGACTCTAAATACCATCACAATTTTTAAACTTTTTATTTTGAAATAACTTCAGATTTACAGAAAAGTTGCAAGAATAGTACAAAGAATCCTCTATACCCTTCAGACTCCTCAAATATTAACATTTTACCACATTTACTTTATCTGTTTATCTACCCCTAAATAGTTTAGTGCAGATTTCCTAAAAACAAGGACATTCTCTTTTATAACTGCAATATAAGTATCATAATCAGGAAATTAATACTGATACAATACTAAATGGCTTTATTCTTTGCCAATTATACTAATAACATTCATTATAAGCAAAGAACATCTAGGACCATGAGTTACACTCAGTTGTCATGTCTCAATTCTTCTTTATTCTGGAACAATTCCTCAGTCGTTCCTTGTCCTTTATGATCTTGACATTTTTGAAGAGTACATTTTGAAATGTCTTTTAATTTGGGTTTGTTATGATGTTTCCTCATGACTAATTAAGGTTATGCATTTTTTGGCAGGAAAACAGGGTAAGTGATGTGCCCTTCTCAGTGCATTGTATCAGAAGATGTATGATATCTGGTGTCCTTTTACTGATGATATTAACTTTCACCACAAATTTCTTCACTATAAAGATAAAAAATAAAAATATAATTTTATTGATATGCTAAAAATATTTTTATTGATATGCTAAGAAAGAGAAAATGAAATCATATTAAATGCTCAATAAAACCACAAAAGGCAGAAAAAGAGGAGAAGGCAAAAACAGGAACAAAGAACAAGGGCAACAAATAGAAAATAGTAATAAATATGGTAGATATTAATCCAACTATATCAATAATAATTTTAAATTTCAATGGTCTAAATACACCAATTAAGAGATAGAGATTGTCAGTGTAGATAAAAGAAAATAATTATATGTTTCTACAAGAAACCCACTTTAATTTTTCTTGAAATAAAATACTTACATTTTAGCAAGAGAGAAGGAGTATGAAGACACTTGAAGGAGATCACAAGTTATGTTCCATACTCCAACTTGATTTTCCCAACTGGATGGGATTAAGAAACCCACTCTAAATGTAAAGACACATATAGATTAAAAGTAAAGGTGTAGAGGAAGATATACCATGCTAACACTAATCAAAAGAAAGCTGGAGTAGCTGTATTAATTTAAGACATAGCAAACTTCAAAGCAAGGAAAATTATCAGGCATAAAGAGGGGCATTACATAATGATAAAAGGGTCAATTCTCCATGAAGACGTAACCGTCCTTCTTGTGTATGCACCTAACAACAGAGCATCAAAATATGTGAATCAAAACTGATAGAACTACAATGTTTGAAAGAAATGAATCCACTTTTATAGTTGGAGACTTCAATACTTCTCCATTAGAAATGGACAGATCCAGCAGGCAAATCAGTAAGGACATAGGTGAACTCTATAGCACCATCAATCAACTGCATGTAATTGACATCTATAGACTATTTCATCCCACAATAATACAAAACACATTTTTCATAAGCTCACATGGAACAAGACAGACCACATTCTGGGCCATAAAACACACCTTAACAAATGTAAGAGACTAGAGATCATACAATGTCTGCTCTCAGACAACAATGGATTTAAACTAGAAATCAATAACAGAAAGATAGCTGGAGAATTCCAAAATGCTTGGAGGTTAAAGTTACAGTTTTTCCTTTCACGATCAGTCAGTACTTTGTGGGGAGAATCTTTGAGACTATGTTAAGTTTACCCATTAGTTTTAGTATCTTTTGAGGATTCTTGCCTGAATCAATTATTACTATTATGGTTGCCAGATAGTAATTCCTAATTAAATCATCCTTCTACATTTATTAGTTGCCATTCTACTGAAAGGAATAGTTTCTCCTTCTCCTTTGTTTAGTTATTTATGTATAACAGTATCAACTCATGGATTCCTATTTTACTCAATGCATTCTAATCCATACTCTCACTTATTTTGATGCTTGAAATGTCCCATATTTGGCCAGAGGGAGCCACTTTAATCTAGCTCCTGTGTCCTTTTGACATGTCACCATCCTTCCTTAAGTACTTTCTTAATTTCTGCCACAAAAATATTGTCCAAGTTCATGTGTGTTTTCCCAACCCCAGCCTTCAAGGGTTGGTTTCTCTTAGTGTGGATCTAAAGCAAGATCTAAACACTAGAGGAGCTCCTTGCTACTAAGGTGTTACTGTTTTTAGACCCTCTTAGTGGACCAAGCTAAGAAATATGTATATACATATACACATACACACACATGTCCAAACCGTGAATTCATATTAACACTTCCAACTTTAATCCAATAACACAGGGCTCATTCTAGCCTTTCTTCTTTTCACATTTGTAACTTCCTCTCCAACAGTGAGAAACCTGGTTTATATATTCAATCCTGGAATACACAGAAAGAGAAGCTTCAAAATCTCTAGCCCATACCATTGCAAAAAAACAAACCAGATCTCGATATTAAACAGAACTCCATATTTCTGTTTTTCTTTGACTGGAGAGTTTGTACATATAATTCTGTGTTCAAAAGCCATCTGAATTAGCTCTATTTTTCTTCTTCAATGTAGTTATGTTTTTCATTAAAATTGCATTTAGTTTCATTTGTTTCTTTGTATTCCATTGTAGGTTTCCCCTATTTTTGGTTTTTTTGTTTGTTTGTTTCTGTTTTTAGTATATAAAACATTAGGATGATTCCAAAACTCAGAACTGTACCAACAGGCCCACTCAGCAAAGCATCTCTCCCCTTTCCCATTCTCTGTACCCTACTTCCATCCCCACATTCTTTCCACCCCATCTTACCCACCCAGTGTCAGTCACCAGTCTCATTTATTTCTGTTCTCTCCATGTTATGCTTCTTTCGCACAAATAAACAGATGCATGCATATTTTCTTGTTTTCACTCTTTCTTACACAAAAGGTAGTATACTGTAGATACTCTTTTGCACTTTGCTTTTTCCACTTAACAATATATTCTGGAAATTATTCTGTATCTGTCCATATACCTTCTTTCTTACAGTAGCATAGTACTCGTGTGTGTGGATATACCATAATTTATTCAATCACTTTCCTGTATGGCATTTATGGTGCTTTCAATATTTTACAATTACAAACAATCCTGCAATGAATAAACTAGTCCATAAGTATCTTTGTATTTTTTGAGGCATATCTTCTGTAAGTGAGATAAATGGGTCAAGAGATAAATGCATATGCAGTTTTGAAAGATATTGCCAAATTCCCCTCTGTAGGGCTGTACCAATTTGCATTTCCGTCAGCAGTGTATAAGGATGTCTGTTCCCCTACAGCCTTACCAACAGAAACGTGTCATGAGTTTTAATTTTTACCAGTCTGATGGGTGAGAAATGGTATCTCAGAGTAGGTTTACTTTGCATTTTCTGTTATTATGAGTAAGGTTGAATATCTTTTCGTATGTTTAAGGGCATTTTAATATTTTTTGTGAATTGTATTTTTGTGTATTTTGCTCGTATTTCTAACAGGTTTTGGTCTTATTTCCTTCAATTCTTTTTCAGAAAAAAATTCATATACTTCTTTAAAAGATGTTAATAATAACTATCACTTAAACCAATATTTCTTCTCTGATTCATTTTCATTTCACTTTAGATGAAAGTGTATATAAAATTTCAAATTTAGTAAATTGTTTTTACAAAATTAAAATAGCAATTTCCAACTTAAATCTATCAAATATTTCTTATTTTTTTTATTTTTATTTATTTATTTATTTTTTGCGGTACGCGGGCCTCTCACTGTTGTGGCCTCTCCCGTTGCAGAGCACAGGCTCCGGACGCGCAGGCTTAGCGGCCATGGCTCACAGGCCCAGCCGCTCCGCGGCATGTGGGATCTTCCCGGACCGGGGCACGAACCCGTGTCCCCTGCATCGGCAGGCGGATTCTCAACCACTGCGCCACCAGGGAAGCCCAAAAATGATTGGAGGAAAACTGTTGGAAAGTAGTGACCACTGAAAGACTCATTCAATGCAGTGACAGAGTTCTTTAGTGCAAACTAGTCATTCTTTCAAATAACAGCATATCTAACATATATATACATATTAGAAAGAGAGAAATGTTAGAAAATAAAATAAAAAAAGAAAATACATACACATACATGCACACACACTGCCTTAATAACAATTTTCTATTCTTCATTTTGATTACGAAAGGCTTCAAATGAAAACTCGTAGACTTAACCAGTCCTGTTTGCCAATGTCTTTTATGTCTTCTTTACAACTTGACTTGCTAAATTCTCCCAATATTGTGAGTGCCCTACTGTCAGTCATGGGCGGGCTATGGTTTTTAAGTGTTTTGATACTTTCAAAGAATAGTACAAATGACTTAATACAAGGACTTGCACATGGCTACCAAGGCAGCTGGAAATTTTGATAACATGATTTTTGCCTGTTCTTTTAAAGAATTATGCTTGGCACACACAGGTAAAACTATGACTACCTCAATAATCTGCTGGAGTTGCTCTGCGTTAATTGCATCTATATGTGGTACTTCAACATCTCCAGGTGCTAGGACATTTCACATAAAACTCTGGTTTATCTATCACAACTAAAATTCAGAAATGATTTGCTCAAGCAAATAAAATACATAAGCTAAAGCTATCTTGTCAGGTTCTCAAACCCATATTTTGAAATCACAGGAATGTCACTAGGAAAGACACATAAAAAATAAGTCAAAGAATTACATATCTTATTGATTTTAAAAATTACTCATTGCTGATTTCTTGGATAAGTCACCAACAGCACAGGCAACAAAAACTAAAATAAACAAGTGAGACTACATTAAAGAGTTTCTGCACAGCAAAGGAAACAATCAGTAAATTGAAAAAACCTACAGAATGGGAGAAAATATTTGCAAATCATATATCTCATAAGGGACAAATATCCAAAATATTAGAACTATATTATATATATATATTATAGAGAGAGAGAACTATATGTAAAGAACTCATACAGCTCAATAGCAAAAAAAGAAAGCAATCCATTTTTTAAATAGGCAAAGGATCTGAATAGACATTTTTCCAAAGAGGACATACAAATGGCCAATAGGTATATGAAAAGGTGCTCAGCATCACTAATCATCAGGGAAATGCAAGTCAAAACAATGAGATATCTCCTCACACCTGTTAGGAAGCCTTTTATCAAAAAGACGAGAGATAGGGCTTCCCTGGTGGCGCAGTGGTTGGGAGTCCGCCTGCCGATGCAGGGGACACGGGTTCATGCCCCGGTCCGGCAGGATCCCACATGCCACGGAGCGGCTGGGCCCGTGAGCCATGGCCACTGACCCTGTGCGTCCGGAGCCTGTGCTCCACAACTGGAGGGGCCACTACAGTGAGAGGCCCGAGTAACGCAAAAAAAAAAAAAAAAAAAAAAAAAGACCAGAGATAATGGAGAAAAGGGAACATTTATACACTGTTGGTGGGCATGTAAATTGGTACAACTATTACGGATAACAGTATGGATGTTCCTCAAGAAATTAAAAATCGAACTACCAAATGGTCCAGCAATCCCACTCCTGGGTATATATCTGAAGGAATTGAAATCAGTATCTTGAAGGGATATCTACACACCCATGTTTTCTACAGCATTATTCACAGTAGTCAAACGTGGAAATTTTCTGTCAACAAATGAATAGATAAAGAAGATGTGGTATAGATATACAATGGAACATTATTCAGCCATGAGAAAGAAGGAAATCCTACCATTTGGAACAAAATGGATGGACCTTGATGGCATTATGCTGAGTGAAATAAGTCAGACAGTGAAAGACAAATACTGTAAGATCTCAGTTATATGTGGAATCTTAAAAAACAGAACTTGTAAAAACACGGAATAGAATAGTGGCTACCAGGGGATGGGGTTGGGGGGGAATTAGGGAGATGTTTAAGGGTACAAATTTACAGTGAACAGATAAATAAGTTTTGGAGATCTAATACAGAACATAGTGATTACAGTCAACAATACTGTATTATGAACTTCAAAGTTGCTAAGATACTAAATCTTAGCTATCCTCAACACAAAAAAGAAATAATAAATATGAGACATGATAAAGGTGTTAGCTAATGCTACTATAGTAATCATATTGCAATATATAAATACAGCAAACCAACATGTTGTACACCTTTAAATTACACAATGCTGTATGTCAATTATCTCAATCAAAAAATAATAAAGTACCAAGCTGTTAAAAAATCACTTATTTTCTGCAAAAGTAATCCAACACTATGTTAATTAGAGAGGTTTTAGAGTATGTTTTAATTACTGACAGAGCTAGTGCCTCCTCATACCTTTCCTGTTTTAGTGTTTTTCAGTCTGTTTTTGGAAGTTTATTTTCCCATATGAAGTTAGTACCAACTTGTTGACATTTTGGGGGATCACAATTAAATTTATAAAGTAACTTAAGGAGAACTGACATTTTTCTGTGATTGTTTGTTTTGTTTGTTTGTTTTGTTTAGGCCATGCCACGTGGCTTGTGGGATCTTAGTTCCCCGATCAGGAATTGAACCCAGGCCATCAGCAGTGAAAGTGCAGAGTCCTAACCCCTGGACCGCCAGGGAATTCCTGACATTTTATTGTGTTGAATCAGCCTATCTGAAAGTAAGGGACATCTTTTCATTTGCTTATGTCTACTTTTATATGCTTCAGGAGAGTTCTCAAATTTTCCTCATATAGACTTTTTATATTTCTTACTAAGTTTATTCCTAAGTGTCATTTTCTATGTTACTATTATAAATGGGTTTTTTTCTCTACCATCATATCTGCTAACTGATTATTGTTTATATACCTGATGGCTATTCATCTATGCTTGTTAATTTTTTACTTTTTTTGTGGTTGGGGGGCAAGCCATGCAGCATGTGGGATCTTACTTCCCCGACCAGGGATCAAACCCATTTCCCCTGTGGTGGATGCGCAGAGTTCTAACCACCAGACTGCCAGGGAATTCCCCTTAATTTTTTTTAAGATAGAAAATAAGTTTATTCTCCAATGCTAACTTCCTTCACTTCATGATTGTTACAGGGAAAACTATTTTGAAAAGATTTCTGAGGACAACTGCTGATTTATTAAGGAGTGGTGCCAAACATGCCAAGTATATGCCATCTTGCTGGAGACTAAAAAGGTTAGTGTTTCAGTTTCATTCTTACCGTCTCTTCTTGGATTTCTCATATCTTCCTGTTAATTTTGTATGCGGCTATCTTACTTAATTCTTTTACTAAATGAGTTAGTTTTATTGTTTATTATTTAGAGTTTTTCGGAATAATATCATATTATCTGCAAATAAAGATAGTTTTACTGTTTTCCAATTTTCATACCTCTAATTAATTTCTCTTGTCTAATTGCATAGGCTGATACCTTTGGTGTTAGCCAATGTTAACAGTAATGAAAATAATGATCTTCCTTGTCTTATTCCTGAACTTAGTAGAAATGTCTTTGGTGTTTCTCCCTTAAGTAAGATGCTGATTTTAGAATTAAGGTACATACAATTTATCATGTTAAGAAAGCATCAGAATGAGATCAAGATGGTGGAGTAGGAGGATGTGGAGCTCACCTCCCCCCACAAATATATCAAAAATACATCTGCACATGAAACAAGTCTCATGGAGAACTAACTGGAAACTGGCAGAAGAACTCTTATACAACCAAAGCTGCAAGAAATATTTCCATGTAACCAAGTAGGACAGGAAAAAGGCATAAGGTTGGGACCTCCACCCCTGAAAGGAAGAGAAGGTCCACATAGGTGGACCCTCACCCTGGGAGCAGGACATCCCAGTCCTGGGGTCCTAGACAAAGGAGGCAAACTCCTTTGGCTGCTGGGAGAATAACTGGGGCAGATAGAAGGGTTGGAGAAGCCTAGACTCTTCACACAAAGAGGGCACAGATGCTGGCTTGCTAACAATCAGGGCAGAACGAGTTTTACATTGGCGGCTGCTGCCTTGCCACACTCTCCAGTCCAAGTGGGGCAAACACCCTGGCCCCACTCACTCCACACCACAGCTAGGTGCAAAATCTGCGCCAACTGGGCCCCGGGGAAAGACTTGGACTAGCTATACAGAGACAGCCCTGAGGGGCCTGGAGTGTGGTCCAGGTGGGGAGGCAATAGCCATTGTCAGCACTTACTCAAGCAGTGCTAGGAACCAGCATACTAGGTCCCTGCCCCCACCCCTTTTCCCAGCTAAGCAAACAACCCACCCATGTCATACCACACTTTGGCACTGGATCTGGGGCAGACAAATCCTGGAAGAAGACTGTCACAAAGGCAAGCCAGATCTCTAGCAGCAGGACAGCAATGTCAATTCCTGCAGCCACAATGCCCCAACCCCAGCCCCAGCCTAGCAAATATTCTGGCCTCACCCACTCTATGCCACAGGCTTGCACTAGATCTGGGACAACACAACAGGTGAAGAGACTCGAACTTGGGCTGTGTCTGAGCAGAGCCTCGAACACCTACACAAGCAAGACATCAGTCCTCTGTGAGCACACAGGCCTCATGTCTTCAGCACTTCCCTCTTTGGAGGCAGAGCGTGCACTTGAGGGGAATGGAGCCTGATTGAGCCCAACTCTCATGGCTTCTACTCCAACAGCTGGGGAGTAAACTACACCCCTGTCTGCACAGCAACAGCCATGGAGCAGAGAGAAAGTCCTGCCTCACATCCTACACAGGGTTTGGACCCTCCAACAGCAACCACAGTCCCTATCAAGGCGATAGCAGCCAGCACACCCTGAGAAAATATGTGGCTGGTGTCCATATCAAAACCAGCCCTTACATCAAAGACATTGGATGAACACAGTCTACACAGGGATGCTCCCACATAAAAACAGCCTTTCAAGACCACAATAGATAACCCAGCAAGATTATCATTTAGAATAGAAGGAGAGAGAAAAAATTTCTCAGACGAGCAAAAACGAATTCAGCAATACTAAACTTACCCTAAAAGAAATATTGAAGGATCTTTTCTAAGTAGAAAAGAAGCAAGAATCTGTATGAAAGAGAAAATCACAATAGGAAAGGTAGATATGTAAAAGGATTGAAGATCACTTAAATCAGTCAGTACATAGTTTAAAAAACAATCAAAAAATTGTAAAAGCAATTATAACTACAATAAGCAGTAAAAAGATCAGCATGAAGATGTAAAATAGGACATCAAAATTACAAAATGTGAGGAGTGGAGTATAAAAATGTAGATCTTTTAGAATGTGTTTGAACTTGAATGACTATCAGTTTAAAACAAGTAGATATAGTTGTGGGTCAACATACTTAAACTCCACGGTAATTGCAAATCAAAAACATACAAAAAATTCACAAAAACCAAAAAGAAAGGAAGTCAAGCATATTACAAAAGAAAATCATTGAACCACAAAGGGAAAAACAAAAAGAAGAAGTAAAGAACAAAAAACTACAAAAACAATGGGAAAACAAGAATTAAAATGGCAAGAAGTACATACCTATCAATAATTACTTTAAGTGTCAATGGTCTAAATGCTCCAATCAAAAGACATAGAGTGGCTGATTGGATCAAAAAACCCCAAGAACCTACAATATATCACCTACAGGAGACTCACTTCAGGGCAAAATACACACACAGACTGAAAGTTAGAGGATGGAAAATGATATTTCATGCAAATGGGAACAATAAGAAAGCAAGGGTAGCAATACCCACATGAGACATAATTGACTTTAAAACAAAGGCCATATAGAAAGACAAAGAAGGGATTATGTACATAATGATAAAGGGATAAATACAAGAGGATACTACACTGGTTAACATATACACACCCAATATAGGAGCACCTAAATATATAAAACAAATACTAACAGACATAAAGGGAGAAGCTAATAGTAAATCAATAATAGTAGGAGACTTTAGCAAGCCACTGACATCAATGAATAGATCATCCAAACAGAAAATCAATAAAGCAATAAAGGTCCTAAATGACACAATAGACCAGTTGGACTTAATTGATATCTACAGGACACTATATCCAAAAACAAAAGCACAGTACACATTCTTTTCAAGTGCACATGTAACGTTCTCTAGGATAGGCAACATACTAGGTCACAAAACAAGTCTCCACAAATTTAAGAGGATAGAAATTATTTCAAGCATATTTTCTGACCATAATGGTATGAAGCTGGAAATCAACCACAGAAAGAAAAATGGGGAAAGAATGAACACATGGAGACTAAACTAAAAAACTAATGGGTCAATGATGAAATCAAAGAAGAAATCAGAAAATACCTCAAGACAAAAATGAAAACACAACCTTACAAAATCTATGAGATACAGCAAAAGCAGTTCCGAGAACAAGTTCATAGCAATACAGGTCTTCCTCAAGAAACAAGAAAAATTCCAAATAAACAACCTAACTGACCATCTAAAAGAATTAGGAGCGCTTCCCTGGTGGCGCAGTGGTTAAGAATCTTCCTGCCAATGCAGGGGACACGGGTTCGAGCCCTGGTTCGGGAAGATCCCACATACCACAGAGCAACTAAGCCCATGTGCCACAACTACTGAGCCTATGTGCCACAACTACTGAAGCCCACACGCTTAGAGCCTGTGCTCCACAACAAGAGAAGCCACCACAATGAGAAGTCCACGCACCACAACGAAGAGTAGCCCCTGCCCACCACAACTAGAGAAAACCCGTATGCAGAAACGAAGACCCAATGTAGCCAAAAATAGATTTAAAAAATAAATAAATTTATATAAAAACAGAAAACAGATGCCTGCAAAATTGCTTAAAAAATAAATAAATAAATAAATAAAAGAATTAGGAAAAAAAAAAAAAAGAAATAACAAAGCCCTAGCCAGATGCACCAAGAAGAAAAGAGAGGGCTCAAATTAAAAAAATAAGAAATTAAAGAAGAGAAATAACAACTGATACCAGAGGAAAAAAAATCACAAAAGAACACTATGAACAGTTACATGCCAAAAAATTGGACAACCTAGAAGAAATGGACAAGTTTCTAGAAACATACAGCCTGCCAAAAGTGAGTCAAGAAGAAACAGATAATTTGAACAGACCAATTACTAGAAGTGAAATACTTAAAATCTGTAATTAAAAAAAAAAACAAACAAAAAAACAGCAAACAAAAGTCCAGGACCAGACAGCTTCACTGAGGAAATTCTACCAAACATATAAAGAACTTATACCTATCCTTCACAAATTATTCCCCCAAATTGAAGTGGGAACACTCCCAAATTCATTCTATGGAGGCCACCATTACCCTGATACCAAAACAAGACAAAGACACTACCAAAAAAGGAAATTTTGGGCCAATATCTTTGATGAATATAGATGCAAAAATCTTCAAAAAAATATTAGCAAACTGAATCCAACAGTACATAAAAAGGATCATTCACCGTGATCAAGCTGAATTCATTCCAGGGTCACAAGGATGGTTCAACGTACACAAATCAATCAATGTGATACACCACATTAACAAAAGGAAGTACAAAAACCACATAATCATTCAATAGATACAGAAAAAGCATTTGACAAAATTCCACATCCATCTACGATAAAAACTCTCATCACAGAGGGTTTAGGGGGAACATATCTCAACATAACAAAGGCCATTTATGACAAACCCACAGCCAACATAATGGTGAAAAGCTGAAAGACTTCCTTCTAAAGTCAAGAACAAGGCAATGATTTCTCTCTCACCACTCCTATGGTATTGGCACAAAAGCAGACACATGGATGAATGGAACAGAATAGAGAGCCCAGAAATAAACCCACATACCTACAGTCAATTAATCTACAACAAAGGAGGCAAGAATATGGAGAAAATACAGTCTCTTCAAGTGGTGTTGGGAAAGCTGGGCAACTACATGTAAAACAATGAAATTAGAACATTTCCTCACACCATGTACAAAAATAAACACAAAATGGTATAAAGACCTAAATGTAAGACCTGACACCATAAAACTCCTAGAAGAGAACATAGGCAAAACATTCTCTGACATAAATTGTAGCAATATTTTCTTAGATCAGTCTCCCAAGGCAGAAGAAATAAAAGCAAAAATAAACAAATGGGACTAATCAAACTTAAAAGCTTTTGCACAGCAAAAGAAACCATCAACAAAACGAAAAGACAACCTACAGAATGGGAGAAAATATTTGTAAACAATGCAACTGAAAAAGGGTTAGCATCCAAAATATACAAACAGCTGATACAACTCAATATTGAGAAAACAACCCAATCAAAAAATGGGCAGAAGACCTAAATAGACATTTTTCCAGAGAAGACAAACAGATGGCTAACAGGCACCTGAAAAGATGCTGAAAATTGCTAACTACTAGAGAAATGAAAATTAAAACCAAAATGAGGTATCATCTCACACCAGTCAGAACGGCTAGTATCAAAAAGTCTACAAATAATAAATGCTTGAGCGGGTGCGGAAAAAAGAGAACCCTCCTACAGTGTTGGAGAGAATATAAAGTGGTGCAGCCACTATGGAAAACAGTATGAAGTTTCCTTAAAAAACTGAAAACAGAACTACCATATGATCCAGCAAGTCCACTACCAGGTATATATCTAGAAAAAAACAAAAACTCTAATTCAAAAAGATACATACACCACAATGTTCACAGCAGCACTATTTACAATGGCCGAGACATGGAAGCAACCCAAGGGTCCATTAACAGACGATTGGCTTAAGAAGATGTGGTATATATATTGTATAATTATGTATATATAATACTCCAATATATATAATGGAATATTACTCAGCCATAAAAAAAATGAAATATTGCTCTTTGCAGCAACCTGGATGAACCTAGAGAATATTATACTTAGTCAAATAAGTGAGACAGAGAAGGAAACATACTATATGACATCACTTACATGTGTAATCTAAAAAGTAATAGAAATTAATCTATATACAAAACATAACAGGGAACTCTGCTCAATATTCTGTAATATCCTAAATGTGAAAAGAATTTGAAAAATTATACATATACATGTATATGTATAATTGAATAACTTTGCTGTACAGCTGAAACTAACATAACATTGCTAATCAACTATGCTCTAATATAAAATAAAAATTAAAAAACAAAAACAGAAACAAAGTCACAGACGTAGAAAACAAACTTATGGTTACCAAAAGGGGGATAAGGGACAAATTAGGAGTATGGGATTAACAGATACAAATTACTATACATAAAATAGATAAGCAACAAGGATTTACTGTACAGCACAGGAATTATACCAAATATCTTGTAATAACCTATAATGGAACATAATCTGCAAAAAAACCAAATCACTATGCTGTACACCTGAAACTAACACAATATTGTAAATCAACTATACTTTTTTTCAAATTAATTTTTATTGGAGTGTAGTTGATTTACAACGTTGTGTTAGTTTCTGCTGTACAGCAAAGTGAATCAGTTATACATAGATTCTTTTCCCATATGGGTCATTACAGAGTATTGAGTAGAGTTCCCTGTGCTATACAGTAGGTTATACTTCACTTTTAAAGAAAAACATCCATTAGAACTTCCACTTCTGGCTGTAATGGAATAATTGTAACTAGATATGACCCCTTTCCATAAACAACTAGAAAACTGAAGAAAATATATTTTGCAATGGTTTTCAGTCAATAGGCAGGATGAGATTGTGATCCCTAAGAGGAAAAAAAACAAACTTGGTAAGCACTATGATCATTCCAGTTTTCTACCTTCAAGGAGGGTAAGCCCAAACAAAGCATGATAATCTTGCTGAGTTGAAATTTTTTAAAATGAGGCAGATGAAATTCATGGCACAAAGCACTGAAGAGGAGGGAGCTTCTCAGAGAGAGCTCTAGAGGAATGTGTCTGAACAAGTTTTTTTTTTTAGTATTACCATCCCCCTCCTCCACCAAAATAGCCTTTCACCTGGTTGTCCTAATTAAGTAGACATTTTTTCTATTATTCCTGCCCTGTGAAATTTTAATACCACAGATATGCTGTATAACTGTGATGTACTACATGTATATCTGTGCTTTATACATAAAAAGAATAAGATTTTTTCACCCCCCTCCAAACCAATTTTTGCCCCTTTGGGGGCAATATTATCCCTGTTGAGAATGTATGCCCTAGAATAAAGTCTACCCTAGACCCAGCTTAAAACAGTTTAAAATAAGACTCAGAAGGATTATGATGATCTACAGATCATTTTTCTACTTGCCAGAACAAAACTCAAGACTCTTTGAAGGAATATAACAAAATCCAGTTACTCAACAATGTAAAAGTCATACTAATCAAATTTAGACATATGAAGAAGCAGAAGAATGTGGCCTATGACCAAGAGAAAAATCAGTCAATAGAATAAATCCAGAAGTGGCAGAGATGATGGAATTAACAGACACCTACTGTAAAAAGAGGTACTACAAACATTATGAAGATGCTCAAGGAAAAATATGAACACAATGAGGAAGGAGATTCTTGCTTCATAATCAATTTCCTTGAGTTTGCTTTATTGTTGCCTTGTTTTATATGTTGTGTTTTTTGTTGTTTTTTTTTTTTTTTAAGAACATCTGCCCCATGGACCTTAGTGTCTTTTAAAGGGTGAGTACTGGAGTTAACTTTTTTTTTAAATTTTATTTATTTATTTATTTATTTTTGGTTGTGTTGGGTCTTCGTTTCTGTGCGAGGGCTTTCTCTAGTTGGGGCAAGTGTGCGAGGGCTTTCTCTAGTTGTGGCAAGCGGGGGCCACTCTTCATCGTGGTGCACAGGCCTCTCATTATCGCAGCCTCTCTTGTTGCAGAGCACAGGCTCCAGACGCACAGACTCAGTAGTTGTGGCTCACGAGCCCAGTTGCTCCGCAGCACGTGGGATCCTCCCAGATCAGGGCTCGAACTCGTGTCCCCTGCATTAGCAGGCAGATTCTCAACCACTGCTCCACCAGGGAAGCCCTATATGTTGTTTTTGAGAAGCCGGATGTTAGTCTAATTCTACTGGCTTGCATGTTATTTTATCTTTTTGCTTGGAGTCCTTGAGGTTTTTTTCTTTATCTTTAAAGCATAGTAGGGACTTCCCCGGTGGCTCAGTGGTTAAGAATCCGCCTGCCAATGCAGGGGACACAGGTTCAAACCCTGGTCTGGGAAGATCCCACATGCCATGGAGCAACTAATCCTGTGTGCCACAACTACTGAGCCTGCACTCTTGAGCCTGCGAGCCACAACTACTGAGCCCGTACCACAACTACTGAGCCTGTGCCACAACTACTGAAGCCTGCACGTCTAGAGCTCATGCTCCACAATAAGAGAAGCCACCAGAATGAGAAGCCCACGCACTGCAGTGAAGAGTAGCCCCCACTCGCTGCAACTAGAGAAAGCCCGCATGCAGCAACGAAGACACAACACAGCCAAAAATAAATAAATAAATAAATAAATAAATTTTAAAAATAAAGAAAGAGGGCTTCCCTGGTGGTGCAGTGGTTGAGAGTCTGCTTGCTGATGCAGGGGATACAGGTTCGTGCCCCGGTCCGGGAAGGTCCCACATGCTGCAGAGCGGCTTGGCCTGTGAGCCATGGCCGCTAAGCCTGCGCATCCGGAGCCTGTGCTCCGCAACGGAAGAGGCTACAACAGTGAGAGGCCCGCATACCGCAAAAAAAAAAATAAAAGAAAGAATAGTTTTACTAGGATATGTCCTATAGTTGATCATTCTAAGTTGATTTTCCCTGGCCTATACAATTTGTAGAATCAGGTCTTCTCTTTCCATACATTTTTGTGGATTGTAATTTTAAACACTAGTTCTGTGCAACTGTTTTATTTATTTTCTTCTTCAAGGATTCTAATTATATGTACATTGTTTCTTCCCTTTCTGTCTTCCATTTCAACTACTTTCTCTCTGACCCTTTTTACTTTTAAAGAGAGCAACAACCCACCAAACTGGTATACAGATTACCTCTAAGTGGAGACATCTGAGCTACAGCAGATGCAGAAAGAAATCTTATCTGAACTTCCCTTATCTGACTAAAGCAGAGCTTTAAGAGAGACAGCTACCACAAAGCCCCCCTACAGAGAGGTCTCCATTCAGGGGGGCACTGACCTTGGGCACCAGGACATTCCTAAAAAAAATTGTGTAAATAAGACTTATTAGAACCTTCCATCCTTTGAAGTCCTAACCCTCTCACCCACCCCCTTATTAGGCTGGTATATAAACCTCTATCTCTAGCTGTTCAGGGAGCTAATCTCTATAGGGTATGCATGCATGCATAATAAAGGTTTCCCCTCTTAATCTATTGCCAGTTCATTTGCAGGCCCTGGACTAGTCAGACCTAAGTTGGTAAAGTTTTTCCTTCCAATGCTTCTCTCTCTATTTCATTTTCACCCTCTTGGTTTTTCCTTTCTTCAATGCCTCTTATAACATTTCCATTTGAGCTTATTTCCCCTTGGGCACCTTGTAATTTAGTCTTCATTTTTGAAATGATTTTGTCTTTTTCTTCTTTACTGAGTTCAATCAATTCTTTTCATTTATTTCTTTGGAGAGGTGTGTGTCTATTTCTGTTCTTAATTTTTTTATTTCTATTTCAGAGTGATTTTTCATATCCTCAAATGCTTCTGCAAAGACAATTAATTCTGTTTGGTGTGTGGTGTTACAGTTTTCTTCTGCTTCAAGGTTGCTTTTCTTTGGAGGGTGAGGAGGGAAAGATGTGGAAATGTTCATCACCAGAGCTATTTTGATTCTTATTTTTTATTTTCTTACAGATACTTTGATAAATTTAATCTATCTTCTCCTACTCAGTTTTTGGATTGAGGGTGGTCTAAGACTGTTAGTTCAATGGTACTCCCTTCTGTCAGAGTAGTGATGTACAGTTTTTTATATGTAGCAGTTCTCAAAGTGTGGTTCAGGGACCCCTAAGGGTCCTCAATATCTTTCAGGTAGCTACAAAGTCAAAACTATTTCCATAATAGTACAAATATTTGCCTCTTTCACTCTGATTCTCTCACTAGTACCTGAAGTTTTCTAGAAGCTACACAATGTGATATTTCAACAGATTGAATGCAGATATACAGATAAGAGAATCAGCTGTCTTCTCTTAAGCCAGCCATTAAAGAGATTTTTTTTAATGTAAAAATAATGCCACTCTGGGACTTCCCTGGTGGTCCAGTGGTTAAGACCCCATGCTCCCAATGCAGGGGGCATTTGTTCCATCCCTTGTCGGGGAACTAAGATCCCGCATGCTGCACGGTGCAGCCAAAAACAAACAAACAAACAAACAAACAATGCCACTCTTCTCATGAAATTTTTTGTTTTGAAAAATATAGTTGTTTTTCATAAAAATATTAGTTATGTTAATATACAATAAGTTTATTACTGTTGCTTTTAAATTAATTTCCAAAATATTTTTAAATTCTCAGTTTTAATATCAAATATAGTAAAAAGTAGTAGACATAACCCACAAATACAAAAGGTCTTCAAGGTTCTCAATTTTAAAAGTGTAACAAAGTCCTGAGTCCAAAAAATTTGAGAACAGATACTTGAATGTGTGTGTGTGTGTGTGTGTGTGTGTGTGTGACGGTAGTTTTTTATTCTGCAAATTTTTGTGCTCTATTTTGTGTTGCATGGCTCATCATTTTTCTCTTTTGATTATTTTCCTCTTCAACATCTAATCTTCAAAGGGTGCCTCTCCCTTCCTTTTTTGCATTCTCTTCCCCCGGAAGCAATACTTCTCTGAGATTGTCTCCCTAGTCCTGCAATGCCTTTTTGTTTTGTTTTTTTTGCAGTACGCGGGCCTCTCACTGTCGTGGCCTCTCCCGTCGCGGAGCACAGGCTCCGGACGCGCAGGCTCAGCGGCCATGGCTCACGGGGCCAGCCGCTCCGCGGCATGTGGGACCCTCCCAGACCGGGGCACGAACCCGTGTCCCCTGCATCGACAGGCAGACTCTCAACCACTGCGCCACCAGGGAAGCCCTGCAATGCCTTTTTATATCCCTTCCCATGGTCAGAACTCTGATCTACCAGGATTCTTTTTCAGTATTTTTCCCCTTAATAGCAGTTTTAGATCAATCTTTGACCTGCTGTTAGCTGTCCCCTCTTTTGCAGTTTATCCTGGGCTGCCCTTGCTCTCCACAAAGATTTGCAGTAGGATCGTGAAAAATCTCACTAGGATTTGCTTTTGCTTTTCTACTTATAGGTAATTTGAAGTTAGGGCATTCTCTGTCATCTAGTTATGCTTAGAGTGTAGGTTTTGTCTTATTGTTTTCTTGTTCTATATCAGGAGTCGGGAAACTTTTTCTTAATGGTCCAGATAATAAATATTTTAGGCTTGCAAACCATACTGTCTCTATCACAACCACTCAACCCTGCCATTGCAGCATGACAGCAGCCATAAAGACAATGTCTAAATGAATGGGTGTAGCTGTGTTCCAGTAAATCTTTATTTACAAAGACAGTTGCTCAGCCCCTAGGACATCATTTGCTGACTCCTCTTTTATAATGATATTTGGAATGTAAAGAGATTCATATTTAGGCAGCCACTATCATCCTTTGCAACACAGACGCTCACATTGATTTATAAGGGTTCTTTATATATGCAAAATAAAATATGAGTCTTTTTGTGGTAGACATAGAGATGCACTGCCCAGATGCCCTTTCAGGCAGGACTTGTTTTCCAGTTGCAGGGAGTGCATCAAGCAGACAGCTTCCAGCTGTCAGCTATTTCAGGATCTGGCATATCTGCAGGGGTCTGTCTGCCGAAGGTCGGACACATCCCAGTGCAATCCATATCTGGTGATTGAAGGGGGCTGTAGGATCTAAAGAGCCAGCTGTTTTGGCCTAACATTGAACACTTCGATGTGCATTATATGTTCCAGAGCTCCCTGCTGCCTTTGTAGGACCTGCATCATAGTTCAAGTTCTTTCTCTGCCCAATCCTGCTTCCTCCCCATTCCTTTCACAAGTGTTGATCTCTAGTAAACTTCTTGCACCTCAAATTCCTTCTCATCTGCTTCTGGAAAATCCAATCTGTGACACCCCTCTTGGTTATATGGATTGCAAATATCTTCCTCTGTGACTTATGATTGGTTATGCTACATTTTCCCCCAATATAGTCCAACTTTACCGCTATCATCTATTTACCTTAAGTTGTTCTCTCTCCTTCCTTAAAGATTTAACACCTGGTTTGCTGTCTCTCTCTGCAATGCTACTCCTGTGGTAATTCCTGGTAATTTCACTATGCACAGAGATGGTCCTTCTAATGACTTGGCCTCACAGTTCCTTTGCATCCTCTCCTCCAGTGGTCTTTTTATTCATCTATCTCTACCTCAGCCCTTCATTCCCACAGTCATACCCTAGATTTTGTCAGTACAAATGACTGCAACCCTTCTATCATCTCAATTTCATATACCCCACTCTCCAATCAACTCCTCCTGTATTTCCAGCTCACACCTTCTAACGCTCCAACTCGAGTGATCCTTTGGTCTCACCATTACCTACAATCCATTAATCTTACCACCTTTTCATTGTCCTAGATCCCCTTATATACTTCTTTCCTTCCTGTTATGGTCAATTTGTGTTCCTCCAAAATTCATATATTGGGAATTCCCTGGCAGTCCAGTGGTTAAGGCTTGGTGCTTTCACTGCCATGGGCCCAGGTTAAATCCCTGGTCAGGGAACTAAGATCCCATAAGCCACATGGCATCGCCAAAAAAAGCCAAAAAACAAAAAAGCAACTTCATATTTTGAAGCCCCAACCTCCAATGTGACTGCATTTTGAGATAGGGCCTTTAAGGAGATAATTAAGATTAAATGAGGTCATAAGCCGACAAGGGCTTAATTTCCAAAATATACAAACATCTCTTGCAGATCCATAACAAAAAAACAAACAACCCAATCAAAAAAATGGGCAGAAGAACTAAATAAACATTTCTCCAAAGAAAACATAGAGATGGCCCATAGGCACATGAAAAGATGCTCAACATTGCTAATTATTAGAGAAATGCAAGTCAAAACTACAATGAGGTAACACCTCACACTGGTCAGAATGGTCATTGGCAATCATTAAAAAGTCTACAAACAACAAATGCTGGAGAGGATATGGAGAAAAGGGAACACTCTTACACTGTTGGTGCAAATGTAACTAGGTGCAGCCACTGTGGAGAACAGTACGGAGGTTCCTCAAAAAACTAAAAATAGAGCTGCCATATGATCCAGCAATCCCACTCCTAGACATATATCTAGACAAAACTATAATTCAAAAAGATACATGCACACCTATGTTCATAGCAGCACTATTTACAATAGCCAAGACATGGAAACAACCTAAATGTCCATCAACAGATGAATGGATAAAGAAGATTGGTACATATATACAATGGAATATTACTCAGCCCTAAAAAAGAATGAAATGATGCCATTTGCAGAAACATGGATGGACCTAGAGATTATCATACTAAGTGAAGTAAGTCAGAAAGAGAAAGGCAAGTACCATATGATATCACTTATATGTGGAATCTAGAATGACACAGATGAGCTTATCTATGAAACAGAAACAGACTCACAGACATAGAGAACAGACTTGTGGTTGCCAAGGGGGGTGGGGGGAGGGTTGGATTGGGAGTTTGAGACTAGCAGATGCAAACTATTATGTATAGAATGGATAAACAACAAGGTCCTACTATATAGCACAGGGAACTATATTCAATAGTTATATTGAATATATAGTTATATTCAATAAACCATAATGGAAAAGAATATGAAAAGAATATATATCTATATATCTATATCTATATATCCAAATCACTTTGCTGTACATCGGAAACAAACACAACATTGTAAAGCAGCTATACTTCAATTGTTAAAAAATGAGGTCCTGAGGTTGGTGTCTTTATCAGAAAGAGACACCAGAGGTCTCTCTCTTTCTCTCCACAAGCATAAGAAAAGCCATATGAGAACACAGCAAGAAGGCAACTGCCTACAAGCCAAGAAGAGAGGCTTCACCATAAACCAGATCTACCCACACCTTGATCTTGACCTTTCAGCCTCCAGAACTGTGAGAAAATAAATGTCTGTTGTTTAAGCCCCTTGGCCTATGGTATCTTGTTATGACAGCCTGAGCTAAGACACTTCCTTACCTGGTTTAAATTCCATGATCAATCAGAATCAACCACTGCAAACACCCTCAACTCCCTTGGCCAGATCTAAATTTGTGTCCCTTGCTTAGCAAAACCCAAACCTTGATGAAATCCAGTTCTCCCAGCTACTCCATGGCTGCATCAATGCTGCCAAATATGGTTGAAGAAAAGCAATTCTGTTGACTAGACTACTTTAAAATCATGACCGCTTACCTCCAGTGGGCACTTAACTTGCTAGCAATTATGCTACATTTTTCTTGTCCATTAACTCTCTCAGTTAATTATTTCACATCCTTTCCTCCCTCTTCATACAGGTTCATTCTCACTCCCTGCTGATGACCTTGCTTCTTATTTCATTAACAGAAGCCATTGTGAGGGAATTTCCACAGCTCCCACTATCAAATCCCCCAGTCTACCAGCATCTCTCCACAGGCCTCTGCCTTCTCTCCTGGGCTGTCTGTGCCCTCACTTTGCTCCTGTAATTTTCTTAGCTCTCCTATAGCATGGATATAGCCTCTCTCGGGTAGATAATCGCCACCAACATTCAAAGATGCTATATGATCTCCCAACCCCCAAAACCAGAAAACAAAAAGGCAAAGACTTCCCTTTACCTAAGTCCCCTTCCAGCTATTGTACTGTTTCTCTGCTCCCCTTTAAAGCAAAATCCCTCAAAATAATTGTCTGTGCTTACCATCTCCAGTTTCTCATCATCTGAAGCCACTTCAATCAGGTTCTCACCCCTGTTGCTCCTCCAGAGCTGGCCCACTCTCTCTCCTCATCTTACCCCAGATGAGGAGAGACAGACTTGGTCACCCTCTCCTTCTTGAAAGCATTTTTTCGTTGGGCTTCCAGAACAACATAATCTCCTATTTATCCTTCTACCTCAGTGAAATTTTTACTGGTTCCTCCTCATCTCCCAGACCTCCAGTAACAGGAATGCACCCAACCATTTCTCTTTTCGAGCAGAACTTAGGTGTATAGTATTTACTACTCATAATCTTGGAGTTTCCGTCCCTCAGATAGCCACATGGCTTCCTTTTACTTCCTTCTGGCTTTATTCAAATGTCCCCTTCCCAATGAAGCCTTGCCCTGGCCGCCCTATCTAAAATTGCAATCCTCTTACCACTGACCATATATGTACTTTCTATTCCCTTTCCTCACTTTATTTTTCTCATTAGCACTAAGTACTACCAGCATAATATACACATTACTTCTGTACCTTGTTTTCTGTCTTCCCATTAGAATGTGACCTCTTTGAGGGAAGGAATCTTTGCCTTCTTTGGTCACCACTTTATCCCCAGCATACAGAACAGTGCCTGGCATATAGTAGGTGCTCAATAAATATTCATTGAATGAATAAACAGTAACACCACTCTGGTTTCATGCAATGGAATACTACTCAGCCATTAAAAAAAAGAATGAAATAATGCCATTTGCAGAAACATGGATGGACCTAGAGATTATCATGCTAAGTAAGTCAGAAAGAGAAAGACAAATATCAAATGATATCACTTATATGTGGAATCTAAAATATGACACAAATGTACTTATCTACGAAACAGAAACAGACTCACAGACATAGAGAACAGACTTGTGGTTGCCAAGTGGGGGATGGGGGAGGGATGGATTGGGAGTATGGGATTAGCAGATGCAAACTATTATATACAGAATGGTTAAACAACAAGATCCTACTATATAGCACAGGAAACTATATTTAATATCCTATGATAAACCATAATGGAAAAGAATATGAAAAAGAATATATGTGTGTATGTATAACAGAATCACTTTGCTGTACAGCAGAAATTAACACAACATTGTAAATAAACTATATGTCAATAAAGAAAATTTTTTAAAAAAACAGTAACACCAACTTCCCATAAATATGAGTAGCTCATCCTCTACCACAAAGACGTTTGTAAATATTTAGATTTTTTTCTACCCAGGCAAAGAAATGTTGTTCATTTGATTATGAACTTGGTACTCATGTATGTATTTAGTACAGAGAGAATTTTAGCAATGAGCAAAGGCTTACATAGTTACCATTCATCAAAGGCTTCTAAAGAGCTTCACTTCCAGGTTTAGGAAACTTTATGCTTCAACAGTGATCAGGGCCCTCAGGTTTCAGGCCAAATTGTAAAGGAAATGTGTAAAGCCTACCAACACTAATGCTTTCACTGTTCACATCTCACCCACAGTTAATTCAGAATGGTAGAAAGCCAAAAGGAGATTTTAAAAAGTAAATTGGCCAAAATGTATAGACCAGAATGGTTAGCTGTCCTGCCCATAATTCCCAAGACTATGAGATCTGTAGCCAACAGAAGGACTGGGTAGGCTCATGAAATTTCTGCTATCCTTCCAGTGGCCATTCTCTTGGAAAATATTCATGTATTAAATGGTACTTTGATACTTGATTACAAAACTTTACTGAAGTGTGTTGGAACTTTCTATTCACAGTAACAAGAAGCCCAAACAACCACCCTGGTAAAACTGAGCTATAATCTACTACCTGAAGATTGAATATACATTAAGATTAATCAGAAGAAAGAAGGATCACTTGAACTTCACTGGAGGGGACCATCCCAGCTTGTACTTACTACCTACATACCCTGGTCTAGGCTTTCCACCTCAAGAAGACGTGTGCCCCGGGGGGCATGGCAGCTTCTCGTACCTATTTCATGAACTTTTAACCTTAGGAATACTTAGTGGATGCTTTTTATTGGCTCATTAGTTGCTCTCTAGGTGCCTAGTGATACTTATCCTATCACAAGAGGCTGGAAGTGGACCAGTTTGTGAGCAACGTAAGAGGTTGCAACTTTAAAGAGAACAATTCTGTCACTAACCTCTTTTCTGCGAGGAGAAAACTTAAGCAAATTAGCTAATTTTTCCATTGGGAAAAAAAAAAGGCCTTAGTTCTTATTTCAAAAATTTAAAGACACAGGGACTTCCCTGGTGGTGCAGTGGTTAAGAACCCGCCTGCCAATGCAGGGGACACAGGTTCGATGCCTGGTCTGGGAAGATCCCACATGCCACAGAGCAACTAAGCCCGTGCGCCACAACTACTGAGCCTGCGCTCTGGAGCCCACAAGCCACAACTACTGAAGCCCACGCGCCTAGAGCCCGTGCTCCGCAACAAGAGAAGCCACCGCAATGAGAAGCCCGTGCACCGCAACGAAGAGTAGCCCACGCTCACTGCAACTAGAGAAAGCCCACGCGCGCAGCAACGAAGACCCAACGCATCCAAAAATAAATAAATAAATAAAAATTTAAAGACACAGTGAGTGTGCTGGTCCCCTCTCCTCTGGCAAAGAGACCAAATAATGAGGTCAGCTCCACCAGGCAGTCACCAAGGCAGTGGTCCCACTGTCCCTTCCCAATGTGCTGGTTTGGTCTTAGGTCTTGCTTCGGAGGTACAGAAAACGCGCCATTCTAAAGCGAAAAGGATTTTCCACTCTGGAGACAAAAGGACTATCCAAAAGTTTGAAAACAATTCCGAAATGATTGATGAGCATTTGTCTGATTACTGCTGTATAAATTTTGAGTGTCAAAAATTCAGGGATAAAAATATAACTCTTCCCTTAAACTATTCCTTCTGTTCATAAAGAAACTTCATATCTCCGAGTGGTTGGATCATTTCTCACGGGACACCCGTGTTACTCCTCTAGGAAGACTTTTGAAGCCTGAGGATGAAAAAAAAAAAAAAAGTTGTTCTGGTTGCTGCTGGAAGAAGACCAATAAAACCCTCCAAATGCACACTTTGCCCAGTGTAGTTTCCAATACTTCCATATTCTTTCCACAAATAGCCATCACCATTAAAGGGTTTTAATGTTTCATTCAAAATGGATTAATTCCTGTAGCCAGTAGCCAATGTAATTACAGTAAATGTTATATTAATCCCTACGGTATTTCCCTGAATTCAGTACATCTCCGTGTCTTAATCTTTTGCCATTCAGTTGCTCAACTGCCCAGTTAGACTGTTGGTGATTATTTCTTAGGACTTATTCTGTCTGTGGTACATGAGCTGACTTTTGGCACCCAAGGAATTCATCTAGCCTCTGTGATTATGGGGATATTATCCTGGTTATTCCCCACTTCCAGTCTCTCCCCTAAGCACAATTATAGGGTCTCAGATAAATAAGTGAAACAGAAAGTCTTTGGACATTAACTTCCCTAATATATGGTGTTGCCAGGTCCATTAATAAAAATTACCTAACATTTTAGAACAAGTTGGTAATGTTACATATAATAACACCCTAGAAGATATTACACCCTAGAAGATATTACAACAAAAAGGCTTCTGCCACCAGCAGCATAGCTCACTAGAAAAAGCCCTCCTGCTTAAAAACATATTGATACTGGATAAATTTCAACAAATATATATTCACACACTTTGTTAGGACTTCAAGACGCTAAGGAAAATCTCCAGGGGCGTTAACAGTTACAAATTGCTAGAATTAGTGATATGTTAACATGGAAGCTAAGTTATCATTAGGGGAAATGACAATACCAGAAACCTAGAGCTTTGGGGGTAAATAGACATTATGGGAAATGGAAGGTAAGTCTTGGGCCTATAAAAGGCAGGGCAATAACAAGAAAAACCTGCCTGTCTCTGATGCAACTTGAGTGGAAATAATAATAATAGCCTCCCCAGAGAAATTTTAACTATGAACTTGCCCTCTCACGAATCTGGGGTTCAAATTTATATAATCCTAATCTTACAGATTATTTCGCCAAAGATGAGCAAGCAATAAAAAAGAAAATCTGCCACATGGGAAATAAACCACTATCAGACAGAGCCAACAACAAAACAGATTTAGTTTAGCATTTAAAAAGAAATCAATGTGGGACTTCCCTGGCAGTCCAGTGGTTAAGACTTCACCTTCCAGTGCAGGGGGTGTGGGTTCGATCCCTGGTCGGAGAGCTAAGATCCCACATGCCTCGCAGCCAAAAAACCAAAACAGAAAACGGAACAATATTGTAGCAAATTCATAAAGACTTTAAAAATGGTCCACATCAAAAAAACAAACAAACAAACAAACGCTTGGGACTTCCCTGGTGGTCCAGCGGTAAAGATTCCACCTTACAATGCAGGGGATGTGAGTTCAATCCCTGGTCAGGGAACTAAGATCCCACATGCCGTGGGGCAACTAAGCCCACACGCCACAAGTACTGAGCTCATGGCCCTCAACTAGAGAGCTCACATGCCGCAAACTACAGGGCCCACGTGCCCTGGAGCCTGCGCACCACAACTAGAGAAGAGAAAACCCACACGCCACAACTAGAGAGAAGCCCACACCCTGCAACAAATGGTCCCACATGCCTCAACGAAGATCCCATGTGCTGCAACTAAGACCTGATGCAGCCAAAAATAAATGAAATAAATAATAAAATAAATCTTTTTTAAAAATCTTTAAAAAAAGGAATCAATGTGATTCACCGTAGATTAAAGAAGAAAATATAAGATCTATAAGATCATCTCATAAAAAATAGAAAAAAGGGCTTCTCTGGTGGCGCAGTGGTTGAGAGTCTGCCTGCCGATGCAGGGGACACGGGTTCGTGCCATGGTCTGGGAAGATCCCACATGCCGTGGAGCGGCTAGGCCCGTAAGCCATGGCCACTGAGCCTGTGCTCCGCAACGGGAGAGGCCACAACAGTGAGAGGCCCGCGTACCACCAAAAAAAAAAAAAAAAAAGTAGAAAAAAGCATTTGATAAAAATTCAACATAATTTTGAAGAAAATGAAAATGGTGAAGGGATGTATGCTTTACTAGATACCAAAACTTATTATAAAATATAATAATTAAGACATGGAGGCATTAGTGCAGGCACAGATAAGAAGAAAAACGAGATAAGGTATACATCCTAGAAACAGACTCAAGCACATGTGGACAGAGCTTGGTATATGACAGAGCTGTCACTGAAGGACAGCAGAGAAAGATGGTCTTTTCAGTAAATGGTACCCAATCAGCTATCTGTATAGAAAAAGTGAAGTTGGATTCCTGTTTCATGCCACATACAAAATCCTTTCCAGGTAGATTAAATGCTTTGTCAATCAGGGTCCAGTCAGGCAAAAGAAACCACACAAGTAATCTGAACTGGGAAAATTTAAAATAAAGAATTACTAACTAGTTACAAAGGGATTAACTACTTAGAGGAGCAGAGAACTACCAACAACACAGGTGTTGCAGATACAAGGAGCAGCCACGACCTCAATGGCTAAGGCACAGTGCCCAAGGAAGGAACAAACTTGGAAGAGAGCCCCCCATCCAAGGCTGAGAGGCCGACCTTGTTGGGCTCCACTAGATGGGACAGAAGATGCCACAGACCTGCTGGGCAGGAAACTGCCCACTGGGGTGCTGGTGAAAACTCGCTAGGAAACCACCCATCGTCCAGTGTCGGCAAAACTCTCCAGGAAGCCACCCATTGGCAAGGAAGCCACTTACTGGCTGCCACACCACTGAAACAAGAAGGAAAAGCATCAAACCAGGAAAAGTACCCTCCTCTTGCAGTGTCCCTCTAGCGCCCTCTTCTGGCAAGACCTAGCATTGTGTCCATTGACAAGGAGAACAGCTTACAAGGTCCAGCTCCAGTATTACAAAGCAAGACAAAGAAAGGTGGATTTGGACCTGAGTGGTTAAAATTGATAACTGAAAAAATACTTAAATGTGAAAGGCAAAACCATAATGCTTTTGGAAGATACTATAAAAGAATAGCTGGTGTTCCTAAGACATCTATGGCACCAACCATAAAGGAAAAGATTGATCATTTGATAAATTAAAATAAACTTCTATTCAACAAAAGATATCATTAAAACAGTGAAACACTGACCCTTCTAGTGGCAGAAGATATCTGCAGCATACATAATCTATGAAGGCCCTCCGAGAGGAGTGGAAGAGGAGCAGAGGGTGATCGCCTGGCCCACTCGGGCCTGGGGAGCCTGCTGAGCTCCCAGGCTGGTACTCCCCCTCCAAACCCCTCCAGGCCGCATGGGTCCTGGAGGCATAGGAGGTAGGCCAGGGAGATCAGGAGAGGCAGGAAAGAGGGGTCCTCTGGAAGGAGTGGGAGAGGAGAGGGGGGCATTTGTCCCACCCACTCAAGCCTAGGAAGCCTGCTGGCTCCTAGGTGAGGTCCCCTGCCCTCTGAGACCAGGGGTGGGGGGCATGCCGGGGCCCCTTCTGTTAGGGTGAGCCTAAGCCCCACCCCCACAGCCCCCAGGGCCTTTTCCAGCCCTCTGGGTCCTAAGCATAGGCCCTGCCCACCACCCAAACCTCGCCCTTGCTTAGGCCCCATCCTCCACAGTCAAGGCCATTCCCCCCCACCTTTTTTTTTCCTTTTCTCTCCTACTCTTTTTTACTATTGTGGTACTGTTGTACCTTCCAGTTGTTGATTTATCTATATTTTTATTTTTATATTCTTTCTGAAATATCTATTAGTTTCCTGGTCTAATTTTATTTTTTACTTTGTTATTGTTCTCTCTCTCTCTTTTTTTTTTTTTTTTTTTTTTTTTGCTTTTTGCTACCCCATGTGTCTTGTGGGATCTTGGTTCACGAGCTGGGGGTCAGGCGAAATCTCCTGCAGTGGGAGCTCCGAGTCCGAACCACTGGACTAACAGAGAACCTCAGACCCCAGGGAATATTCATCAGTGAGGTCTCCCAGAGGTCCTTATCTCAGTACAAAGACCCAGCTCTACCCAACAGCCTACAAACTCCAGTGTTGGAA
>NC_041216.1:469375-470782 GCF_002837175.3 Physeter macrocephalus
GGATTGAGAAAATACAAGAAATGTTTAACAAAGATCTAGAGGAACTAAAGAACAAACAAACAGAGATGAACAACACAATAACTGAAATGAAAAATACACTAGAAGGAATCAATAACAGAATAACTGAGGCAGAATAACGATTAAGTGAGCTGGAAGACAAAATGGTGGAAAAAACTGCCGAGGAGCAGATTAAAGAACAAAGAATGAAAAGATTTGAAGGCAATCTCAGATACCTCTGGGACAACACTAGATGCACCAACATTCGAATTATAGAGGTCCCAGAAGAAGAGAAGAAGAAAGGTCTGAGAAAATATTTGAAGAGATTATAGTCAAAAACTTCCCTAACATGGGAAAGGAAATAGTCACCGAATTCCAGGAAGCACAGAGAGTCCCATACAGGATAAACCCTAGGAAAAAGACACCAAGACACATATTAATCAAACTAACAAAAATTAAATTCAAAGAAAAAATATTAAATGCAGCAAGGGAAAACAAAAAATAACATACAAAGGAATCCCTATAAGGTTATCAGCTGATTTTTCAGCCGAAACTCTGCAGGTCAGAGGGAGTGGCAGGATATACTTAAAGTGATGAAAGAGAAAAACCTACAACCAAGATTACTCTACCCAGCAAGGGTCTCATTCAGATTCGATGGAGAAATCAAAAGCTTTTCAGACAAGCAAAAGCTAAGAGAATTCAGCACCACTAAACCAGCTTTACAACAAATGCTAAAGAAACTTCTTCAGGCGGGAAACACAATAGAAGAAAAAGACCCACAAAAACAAACCAGAAACAATTAAGAAAATGGTCATAGGAACATACATATCAATAATAACTTTGATTGTAAGTGGATTAAATGCCCCAAACAAAAGACACAGACTGGCTGAATGGATACAAAAACAAGACCCATATATATGCTGTCTACAAGAGACCCACTTCAGACCTAGGGGTACATGCAGACTGAAAGTGAAGGGATGGAAAAAGATATTCCATGCAAATGGAAATCAAAAGAAAGCTGGAGTAGCAATGCTCATATCAGATAAAATAGACTTTAAAATAAAGATTGTTACAAGCGATAAGGAGGGACATTACATAATGATCAAAGGATCAATCCAAGAAGAAGATATAACAATTATAAATGTTTATCTACCCAACATAGGAGCATCTCAATACATAAGACAAATTCTAACAACCATGAAAGGAGAAATCGACAGTAACACAATAATAGTAGGGGATTTAACACCCCACTTACACCCATGGACAGATCATACAAACAAAAAATAAATAGGGAAACACAAGCTTTAAATGACGTAATAGAACAGATAGATTTAATTGATATTTATAGAACATTCCACCCAAAAGTGGCAGAATACACTTTCTTCTCAAGTGCACACAAAACATTCTCCA
>NC_041216.1:471006-475395 GCF_002837175.3 Physeter macrocephalus
TGACCACAACGCTATGAGATTGGAAATCAGTTACAGGAAAAAAACTGTAAAAAACACAAATACATGGAGGCTAAACAGTGCACTACTAAATAACCAAGGTATCACCGAAGAAATCAAAGAAGAAATTTAAAAATACATAGAAACAAATGACAATGAAAACATGACGACCCAAAACCTACGGGACGCAGCAAAAGTTTATGGCAATTCAATCTCACCTCAAGAAACAAGAAAAATCTCAAATAAACAATCTAACCCTACACTTAAAACAACAAGAGAAAGAAGAACAAAGAAAACCCAAAGTCAGTAGGAGGAAAGAAATCATAAAGATCAGAGCAGAAATAAATGAAATAGAAATGAAGCAAACAATAGTAAAGATTAATAAAACTAAAAGCTGGTTCTTTGAGAAGATAACAAAATTGATAAACCCTTAGCCAGACTCATCAAGAGAAAAAGAGAGAGGAAGCAAATCAATAAAATTGGAAATGAAAAAGGAGAAATCACAACTGACACTGTAGAAATACAAAGGATTATAACAGACTACTACAAACAACTATATTCCAATAAAATGGACAACCATGAAGAAATGGACAAATTCTTGGAAAGGTACAATTTTCCAAGACTGAACCAGGAAGAATTAGAAAATATAAACAGACCTATCACAAGTAATGAAATTGAAACTGTAATTTTAAATCTTCCAACAAACAAAAGTCCAGGACCAGATGGCTTCACAGGTGAATTCTATCAAACATTTAGAGAAGAGCTAACACCGATTCTTCTAAAACTCTTCCAAAACATTGCAGAGGGAGAAACACTCCCAAATTCATTCTACAAAGCCACCATCACCCTGCTACCAAAACCAGAAAAAGAGATCACAAAAAAGAAAACTAGAGACCAATATCACTGATGAACATAGATGCAAAAATCCTGAAAATACTAGCAAACAGAATCCAACAACACATTAAAAGGATCATACGGGCTTCCCTGGTGGCGCAGTGGTTGAGAATCTGCCTGCCGATGCAGGGGACACGGGTTCGTGCCCCCGGCTGGGAAGATCCCAAATGCCGTGGAGCAGCTGGGCCCGTGACCCATGGCCGCTGAGACTGTGCGTCCGGAGCTTGTGCTCTGCAATGGGAGAGGCCACAACCGTGAGAGGCCCACGTACCACAAAAAAAAAAAAAAAAAAAATGGATCATACACCATGATCAAGTGGCATTTATCCCAGGGATGCAAGGATTCTTCAACATATGCAAGTCAATCAATGCAATACACCACATTAACAAGTTAAGGAATAAAAACCATATGATCAACTCAATAGATGCAGAAAAAGCTTTTGACAATATTCAACACCCATTTATGATAAAAACTCTCCAGAAAATGGGCATAGAGGGAACTTAACCTCAAAATAATAAAGGCTATACATGACAAACCCACAGCAAGCATCATACTCAATGGTGAAAAACTGACAGCATTTCCACTAAGATCAGGAACAAGACAAGGATGTCCACTCTCACCACTCTTATTCAACATAGTTTTGGATTTCCTAGCCATGGCAATCAGAGAAGAAAAAGATCAGAAAGAGAAATTAAGGAAGCACTCCCATTTACCACTGCAACAAAAAGAATAAAATACCTAGGAATAAACCTGTCTAAGGAGGCGAAAGACTTGTACTCAGAAAACTATAAAACACTGATGAAAGAAATCAAAGATGACATAAACAGATGGAGAAATATACCTTGTTCTTGGACTGGAAGAATCAACATTGTGAAAATGACTATACTACCCAAAGCAATCTACAGATTAAGTGCAATCCCTATCAAACTACCAAAGTCATTCTTTACAGAATTAGAACAAAAATTTTTACAGTTCGTATGGAAACACAAAAGACCCCAAATAGCCAAAGCAATCTTGAGAAAGAAAAACAGAGTTGGAGGAATCAGGCTCCCTGACTTCAAACTATACCACAAAGCTACAGTAATCAAGACAGTATGCGGTAATCAAGACGGTATGGTACTGGCACAAAAACAAATATAGATTAATGGTACAAGATAGAAATGCCCAGAGATAAACCCACACACATATGGGCACCTAATTTATGACAAGGGAGGCAAGAACATACGATGCAGAAAGGACAGCCTCTTCAATAAGTGGTGTGGGAAAACTGGACAGCTACATGTAAAAGAATGAAATTAGAACACTACCTAACACTATACACAAAAATAAACTCCAAATGGATTAAAGACCTAAATGTAAGACCAGACACTATAAAACTCTTAGAGGAAAACATAGGAAAAACACTCTTTGACATAAACCACAGCAAGATCTTTTTTGACCCACCTCCTACAGTAATGGAAATAAAAACAAAAATAAGCAAATGGGATTTAATTAAATTAAAAAGACAACCCTCAGAACGGGAGAAAATATTTGCAAATGAGACAACAAACAAAGGATTAATCTCCAAAATATACAAACAGATCATGAGCTCAATATCAAAAAAAACCCAAACAATCCAATTAAAAAATGGGCGGAAGACCTAAATAGACATACCAAGGAAGATATACAGATGGCCAAGAGGCATATGAAAACATTCTCAACATCACTAATTAGTAGAGAAATGCAAATCAAAGCTATAATGAGCTATGACCTCATGCCAGTAGGAATGGCCATTATCAAAAAATCTAGAAACAGTAAATACTGGAAAGGGTATGGTGAAAAGGGAACCCTCCTGTACTGTTGGTGGGAATTTAAATTTATACAACCACTATGGAAAACAGTATGAAGTTTGCTTAAAACACTAAAAATAGAACTACCATATGACCCAGCTGGGGACTTACTGTATATATACATATAAATATATATATATACAAAAGAATATTACTCAGCCATAAAAATAAATGAAATTGAGTTATTTGTAGTGAGGTGGATGGACCTAGAGTCTGTCATAGAGAGTGAAGTAAGTCAGAAAGAGAAAAACAAATACTGTATACTAACACATATATATGGAATCTAAAAAAAAAATGGTACTGATGAACCTAGTTGCAGGGCAGGAATAAAGATGCAGACATAGAGAATGGACTTGAGAACACGGGGTGGTAGGGGAAAGCTGGGGCAAAGTGAGAGTAGCATTTACCTATATACACTACCGAATGTAGAATAGTTAACCAGTGGGAAGAAGCAACATAGCACAGGGAGATCAGCTCAGTGTTTTGTGGTGACCTAGAGGGGTGGGATAGGGAGGATGGGAGGGAGGCTCAAGAGGGAGGGGATATGGGGACATATGTATGCATCTGGCTGATTCACTTTGGTGTACAGCAGAAACTAACAGAGTATTGTGAAGCAATTATACTCTAATAAAGCTCTATTAAAAATTAAATTAAAAATAAAAAAGAAAAAGAATTTGATAAATTAGGAATTTGGGATTAACATATACACAGTAATATATATATAAGATAGATAACCAACAAGGACCTACTGTACAGCATAGGGAACTCTACTCAATATTCTATAATAACTTATAAGGGAAAAGAATCTGAAAAAGAAGAGATAGATGTGTATGTATAACTGATTCACTTTGTTGTACACCTGAAACTAACACAACATTGTAATCAACTACACTCAATATGAAATAAAAATTTAAAAAAGAATTTGAAACCCTAAAAAAAAAACAGTTGGTGAGGAAATGGAGTAATGAGAATTTAGCCTGGACCCCCTAGAAAGCAGAACCTGACCCAAGGATTAAGAAGCTATTGTTTTACTTGGGATGTGCCAGCTGTGGGCAGTAAAGTGATGGAGGAAGAGAAGTGATGCTAGGAAAGATAGAATGCAATGCAATGCTTATTGACTAATACAGATAATGCTGTTATAAAAATCTTTGTTCCTGTGATCTGGTTCACATCTGCACAGATTTCTGATTAGTGCTTTGCAACAAGCTTCAAAGAGACACAGCAAGTTGTTCATTTAACATGATCATTCTTAATGTGAGAAGGGTTGCAAGGAGGAACTACATGTCAGAAGAGGGAAAGGAAGCTCCTGGCTCCTTCCTTTTCCCTGCTTCCATTAGTCAAGGTTTACATCACATTGAGCTACTCCCCTGCACTTCCAGACTGCTACCCATGGCCCTCTGGCAGATCTCCACAGTGTGGATTTTATCCAAATCTAGAAGTGGCCAGGTGACCAGGTGTGGTTCAGATGCTCAGAAAAAGAAAGAGAGAAAAGGAGGTGGTTGAGGGACTATGAGAAGGCACACAAGGTTTGTGTCACAATAAAAGACACTCACATACGGTCTGATGGAATGTTGAATTGGTACAACCACTTCAAAAAAGAAGTTTGGGGCTTCCCTGGTGGCGCAGCGGTTGCGCGTCCGCCTGCCGGTGCAGTGGAACAAGGTTCGCG
>NC_041216.1:475439-481810 GCF_002837175.3 Physeter macrocephalus
AAAAAAGAAGTTTGGCAGTATCTGGTAAAGTTGAAGATGTATATACCCTAAAACCTACCAATTCTACTCCTAGGTTCATACCTTTTGGAAATCTGTGCATATGTTAACCAGATCACAGGAGCAAAATGTTTACAGCAGCATTATTTGTAGTAGTCAAAAGCTGGAAGTAACCCAAAAGCCCATCAATAGGAAAATGAACAAATACAGTGTGGTTTGTTCTTACTGTGCTATACTGTACACGCTGAAAATGAACAAACTACAATTACACATATGGATAAACTCAAGAATCAAATATTAATTGAAAAAAGCATACATTATAAAGTATAGCATACATTATGACATAGTATAGCATGAAGTATAGCATACATTATGACACCTTTTATATAATACTCAAAGATACAGAGAATTTAACAATATATTTAGGGTCATGTACATAATTTGTAATAAAATGATAACAAAAAGGAAGGGGATTAGACTCCAAAATTTAGAGTAGCCATTATTCTTGCAGAAGAGGGAGAGAAATGCATTGGGAAGGATCTTCTAAAAAGGCTTCAAAAATACTGGTGAGACTTTACTTCTCAAGCTGGATGATGGGTATATGCTGGTGTTCATTTATGCCTTATAGTTCTTATACATTATCATTCCCTATAGTATTATTATTTGTCATATTACTCTTGGGGATGCAAAAATAATTTGCTTCATAATTTATAAGAAAATAGAAAACAAAGTGTCAATCTGAAGGATTTTTTTAACACCTTTATTGGAGTATAATTGCTTTACAATGGTGTGTTAGTTTCTGCTTTATAACAAAGTGAATCAGTTATACATATACATATGTTCCCTTATTGGAGTATAATTGCTTTACAATGGTGTGTTAGTTTCTGCTTTATAACAAAGTGAATCAGTTATACATATACATATGTTCCCATATCTCTTCCAATCTGAAGGATTTTGATTAGTATAGACCTTGAACAAGATAGGATTCTCAGAGGTGATTGTTAAATTGGTGATGCTCACCCGAACACTGTGTAGGAGACAAAGTGACTTGAGCCAAAGTCTCTACTTGCTTGGTCTCGATGATTATATATCCCTACTTGAGAAACATTTATTAGATCCTGATTCAAATAAACATTCTTACAAGTCAAATTTATATACAACAATAATGGTAGCAAATTCAACTGTGGTTTTCACAAAATCACATCTCTTGACTTTATTCTAGCCAAAAAAAAAAAAAGGAGTTTGTGCCCTCATTGCTAAACAACACTACCATACATTCCAAAACATTCCAAAGAAAAAGTGTCAAACACCAGATTGAGAATTGAGGCCCATGATCTTGGGTTGGCATCTTACTAAGATAACGAAGAATAAAATAAAATTACATAAAGAATCATAGTTATATTGGGAATAATAGTTTTATTAATATGTGACAGTAATTATATATGTTAAGTATAATAACATGCAATTATTATATCTATATATTGTATAATTCATTCATTCATTAATTAGAACGTATACACATTTTTGTCCAGTCTTGACTAAAAGTGAATTCTAGGTCACAAATTGGTATGGGAGGAAAAACTTATATAGAGGGGATGAAAATTATTTATTCGGGTCCTGGACTGATGATTTCTCTTGAAGATAAGATAAAGAAGGATACAGAGTACTTATAACCCCCAAATCCTTGTTAGCTGACTAGTCAGTCTGGGGCAAAAACTGGAATTCCAAGTGAGATTCAATTTGAATTGCTTCGTTTTCTATCATAACTTACAGACTCTTTCCCAGGGTTTCCTGACATTGGAAATTAAGAAAAAGGGGCCCTCTGAGAAGACATTGTTTTTCCACAGAGATTGTCTTAATCTCGCAGGCTGGGCCTCCCTGGTGGCACAGTGGTTAAGAATCCACCTGCCAATGCAGGGACACGGGTTCGAGCCCTGGTCCGGGAAGATCCGACATGCCACAGAGCAACTAAGCCCATGCACCACAGCTACTGAGCCTGAGCTCTAGAGCCTACAAGCCACAACTACTGAGCCCACATGCCACAACTACTGAAGCAGGCATGCCTAGAGCCCGTGCTCCGCAACAAGAGAAGCCACTGCAATGAGAAGCCCGTGCACTGCAATGAAGAGTAGCCCCCGCTCACCGCAACTAGAGAAAGCCCACACGCAGCAACGAAGACCCAATGCAGCCATAAATAAATAAATAAATAAATTTATAAATAAATAAATAAATCTCGCAGGCTTGGAACCCCTAGTGCCAAGGCTTGTGATAATGCCAATATATGTAAAACATATTTTAGAAAATTTCAGGAAGTCATTTATTATGTCTATTGTAGGGAATAGTGCTAGTCCATAAAATAGGCTTGTTAATATTTACTTAAGTCACTATGAAAAAAAGCAGTTCCATCTCTCTTTCTTCCCACAGCTGCTTGTATTAACCATGGCCCTGGCAATTTCTAACCAATACACAGTGCAAAGATATGTTTCTTCCCCCGGGTGCTGAAGCAGATTAGGTGGTGATGGTGATGGCAAAAGGGAATGGGAAAGTGATGGTGATGGAGATGGAGACTGCGTGTTGATGGCAGGAGAAAGGAATGGGAGAGAGGTGGAACTGGACCGTGTTGGCCACGAAAACAGGAAGTGAGGTTAGCCATAATGATGCAATCAGGATGAGCAGACAGGATGTGGTTGGGGATAGAGCTGAGACTGGGGTTAGAAGGGGAATTGAGATGGGGGATGGAGGAGATGAGACGCAGATGAGGATGGATACTCACAGGATAAGGGTAGTATGTGGGGGAGGGTGGAATGGGAATGATGGGGATGCCAATGGAGATGGAACAGAATGCTTTCTTGGGTGAATGGGGAAGGAGAATGGGGAGAGATGCTGTTTATAGAAGAGTGGAATAAAACCAAGAATGGAATGAGAATTGAGGTGTTGCTATGAGCACGGGGGGAAAATACATTTCTTCCTTCATTCCCAAATATTTATTGGGCAGCTACTGTGTGAGACACTATGCTGGGGGCTGGCAATCCAGGGTGAACAAAACCAAGTCTCTCCCCACATGGAACTTATATTCTAATGACAAGGACAGAAAATAAATATATTTGTTCTATAATATTATGAGAAGCACTACAAATGAAAGTAAAGCAGTATAAAAGGATAGTGAGGGGTACCATCATTCTAGAAGGCTGGACAGGAAAGATCTCTCCAAAGAGCAGACATTGGAGCAGAGTAAAGGCAGAGAGGAAGCCCTGGAAATAGCTCGGAAGAGCTCCTGTCTAAAGCCAACCTCCCTGCCTGGGGAACAGGTCCTTTCCTCTCTCAACCCCTCAAGAATTTCGTCCTTCAAATATTTCTTCTCTGTTGTTTCATCAGTCTTTTCCTCTCTACTGGATCAATCCCATAAATATACAGAAATAATCTGCTTTTATCCCATTCTAAAAAAAAAAAAACTCTCATGACCCTAACTCACCCTCCAGCTAGCATCCACTTTACTGTACCATTTTTTCAGCAAAATTTTTTTTAAAAAATTGTCTAGGGCTTCCCTGGTGGCGCAGTGGTTGAGAATCTGCCTGCTAATGCAGGGGACACGGGTTTGAGCCCTGGTCTGGGAGGATCCCACATGCCGCGGAGCAACTAGGCCCGTGAGCCACAACTACTGAGCCTGCGCGTCTGGAGCCTGTGCTCAGCAACAAGAGAGGCCGCGATAGTGAGAGGCCCGCGCACCGCGATGAAGAGTGGCCCCCGCTTGCCACAACTAGAGAAAGCCCTCGCACAGAAACGAAGACCCAACACAGCAAAAATAAATTAATTAATTAATAAACTCCTACCCACAACAACTTCTTTAAAAAAAAAAAAATTGTCTAACTCCAACCCCTCTCTGTCCTTTTCCTCTTAGTTGTAATCCCACAAGCTTTTGCCCACACCATTTCCTGAACTGCTCTTGTCAACATCATCAGTGATCTTCCTGTTATTAATTCTAGTGGTCAATTTTCAGACCTCAGCTTACTTGACCTTTGACACAGTTGACCACTTCCTCCTCCAGCAAATCCTTTTTCCACTAGGCTTTCAGGATGCTACATTTTCCTGCTTTTCCTCCTGCATCTTTCCCTGCTGAGGCTCATCTCTACAATCTCTTAATGCTGAAGGCTCTTGGGCCTCTTTCTATTTTCTATGCAACTTATACCCTCAGTGCTCTCTCATCCAGTCTTGTGGCTTTAAATACCGCCTTTGCACTGATGACTCATACATTCACAGCTGCAGCTCAGATCTGTCCCCTGAATGCAGACTCATATACCTAACTGGATTTCTAACAGCCATTTCCACTAACACATCAAAACTAAACTCCTTATCTTCCCACCCAAACCCACTATTCCCACTATCTTCCCAACTCTTGTTAGTGGAATTCATTTTTTTCTAGTTACTCAGGAAAAAAAAAAACAAAAACCTGGGGAGTTATCCTGGACTCCTTTCTTTTTCTCTTCCCACATTTCCAAATCCAACAAGTCCTACTGTATCTCCCTTCAAAGTATGTCCGGAATCTCATCAATTCTTACCACATCCATGTCACCACCCTAGTTCAAGTCTCCAACATCTCTCGCCGGGCTATTTTTGTCCCAAAAAAGAATAGAGGGGGCTTCCCTGGTGGCGCAGTGGTTGCGCGTCCGCCTGCCGATGCAGGGGAACCGGGTTTGCGCCCCGGCCTGGGAGGATCCCACATGCCGCGGAGCGGCTGGGCCCGTGAGCCATGGCCGCTGAGCCTGCGCGTCCGGAGCCTGTGCTCCGCAACGGGAGAGGCCGCAACGGAGGAAGGCCCGCATACCACAAAAAAAAAAAAAAGAATAGAGAAGGAGTGGGAGAGGGAAGAAGGCAGCCTAGGCAGCAGAGGGGAAGCTCCAGGTAGTTAAATATTGTCGGAGCAGAGAGTGAGTGGCAAATTGCAGGGAGAGCTAATGCTCTCCTGAACACATGCACACCTGAGGTCAGGAACCAGAAAATGGCAAGTCTGAAATGCCACCTTAAGGCGCTTGGGTTTATCCTGAGCCAATAAGGAATCACTGAAACCTCATCAGACTGGCTTCAGTATGGAAAGTGGATTGAGCAAGTTGAGTCTGGGAAGACCAGTTCAGAGGCTACTGGAATAGCATAAGCCAGAGATAATGGAGACTTGGACTAGGGTGGTAGCCAGAAAATAAAGAGAAAAGGATAAATTCAAGATATTTAGGAGACAGAGTCAATAAGTCAGACCTGGTAGATTGTGGAGGTGGGGGGCGGCGCATGGAGGATGTGGGAGAGAAAGGTTTTGAGTTTGGGGACTAAATGGATGATGATGCTACTCCCTAAGACAGGGGATGCTAGAGAAGGAAGGTTTTGTGGGGGACATGAGAACTCAAGTTCAAACTTAGTGAATTTAGGTGCCTGAAAGAGTACACTGTGAGACACACAGATCTACAGGTCAGGAGCTATGGCTGAGCTAGGGAAAGCTGCTAGGAGGTAATCTGAGAGCAGATGGTAACTAAAACCAGAGAAGTGGAGGAACTATCCCAGGAGAGGTCTGTAGAAAGAGCCGAAACCCAGCTCTAGACTCTGGGGAACACAAACATTCTGGGAGGAAGAAGAACCAGGAGCACATCAGAAAGGGAGCGGTTTACGAAGCAGAGGGGACCCAGGAGAGCAGTTGTCACCGAACCCCCCTGAGAGCTTTTCAAGGCTAGAGGTGACTTCTGCTGAGAGGGTCACAGCTGAGAAGAAAACCCATCCATCGAATTTGTCAACGTGAAGGTCACTGGCGGCCTTGGTAGGAGCAGTTAGTAACTTAGTGGTGTCTTGAAAACACACAGGGTTGAAGAGCGAGAGGTGACGAAGAGAGAATTAACACCTTTAAAAGGTGAGGGTTCCCATCCCTCCTATATGTGATACAAACTAATTTTTCGATTTTCAGAATAATGTAAAACTTGCATGTATGCTGAAATTCAAATAAGCCCTTTCTAAATTATCCTACCCACAACGTTAATCTATTGCCACTTTTCATTGAAAATGACTTTTCCTGTTCCTATTGCACTACTTATTCGTTGTGTTGCTCCTCTCGGCTGGCGCCTGAAGCGCGTCTCGGTTTGTCCATTAACCCAGCAGGGTCTGGCTCTGATGGAGACAGGGGAGAGGGGAGAACAGCGGGTGGACGTGCAGTAGAGGGAGTCGTGGGCCTCTTTTTTTTTTAATGAGGGAGGTTTTTGCAAGTTTATAGGCTATAGATAGAAACCCAAAGACTTGGAGGCTAAAAATGCAAGTGAGAAGGACTAATCAATAAAACAAGAAGGGGGCTTCCCTGGTGGTGCAGTGGTTGAGAGTCCGCCTGCCGATGCAGGGGACACGGG
>NC_041216.1:482018-486740 GCF_002837175.3 Physeter macrocephalus
CATGGCCGCTGAGCCTGCGCGTCCGGAGCCTGTGCTCCGCGACGGGAGAGGCCACGACAGTGAGAGGCCCGCGTACCGCAAAAAATAATAGTAATAATAAAATAAAATAAAATAAAAAATAAAACAAGAGGGTGGAAGATGGGAGGTCCAGAGCACAGGGGGGACAGCTGAGGATGTGGAGTCCCCACCCGTGTGCCACCGAGACAGAGGTGACCCCTCTGAATGCAGTGGCCACAGCTGTGAGGGCCGGTGGGACACGGGGTCTGAAGGAAGGGACAGGCATTGACTGCGGGCGGGGCAGCAGCTAAGGCTGGGCAAGAGCAGGGAAAAGAGAAAGGGGGTAGTTGGCGCCTTTGGGCTGGAACGTGGGGCCCTGATCCACGAAGCAGCCAGGGGCAAAAATAGACACAGCCTTTCCCTCAGCACTTCCAAGGTGAGGACGAAGGGAAGAAAGAGGGACCACCAGCCTGAGCCGAGCCCGCTGAGGCTCCTCTGGCCAAGACCTCTCCCAGAAAGCTCCCGGCCCCTCCTCGGCCCCCACCCCCCCTGCCAAGATGCCTCCATCCGCCATCCGGAAGGATGAGAGGACTGGAATGTTGCAGTATCTCCCACCCAGGCCTGTCTCAGCCTCTGAACTTCTGCCACTAGCCTGTGCCAGCTCTGGCTTCCTGTGTGGGTGCTCGGGAAGGTGTAAATCTCTGCTGGAGGTGGGGGCCGGCCCCTGGGAGGAGGCGGACAGGAGAAGGTGTGCAGAAGGCACAGGTGGGCCACTCCGTTAGAGACGGCACATCGGTGGCCCCAGAAAGTACAGACAGAAGGGCAGAGGGTGGCAACTGTGTTGGAATGGGCGGCAGGCCAGGCGACACTCTTTTTACTCAGATTAACTGTTTCCTGGATGCCCTGGGTGAGAATGAGGAAGTATATGGAGTGTCACAAGCCCTCCACAAGGCTCCCTTTGGTGCCACCCTGGAGAAAACAATTTTGAGAACCCCAGGTTCAGGTCCTGGAGAATCATGCTGGCAGAGCAGGAGTTAAACTGTGACTCCTGGGCTGCCCTCCTATGAGGCCAGAATGTTCCACTACAGACTGAGGCAGGCAGCTTGGGAAAAAACTACCTATCACCCAATGAATCAGACATCACATTGAATCCAGCACCTTCAGAGCCTGAGATCAAGGCCAAGGCCAGGGTGGGGGAGCGTAGTGATGAGGGAGGGGGAAGCAGGTTGCTACGAGAGAAGGCTAGTTCTCTCTGCCCGAGTAACAGGAAGGGTGACACTGATGACTGGGGTGGGGTGATCATGTGCTTGGCACCCACTGGAGTGAGAAGCTAAGGGGATGGCTTGGCCTGTCCTATGTGCCGATGGGGAAGAGAGGTCACTGCTGCATGAGGCCAAGCCCCTAGGGTCTCAGGGAACCTAGGCTGTGCTTCCAGGGTGCACAGACAGCCCCCTTCTGCTCTCCCCACTTCACTGCCCTCCTCCATCCCTGACCCCTGATCTGACCTCGTCCCAGATCTCCCCCACCCTTCCCAGTGAGGTCAGGTTGGTAACTGAGTCACTTCCAGGACTCTGCCCTGATCAGTGCACCCAACCCCAGTTGCTGTGAGAGCTGGTGGCCCCTTCTCAACCACATGGAAATCAACTCCCCTAGAGGCTAGGCGCCTTCCCTTAGGTACAAAGGGCTATCCTATCCCACTTGCCTGAAACAGGAACCAGTCCTGTGGTACATGCTCTGATCTCCCCTGCAAACCAGGCTGCGGACCAGTCTCCAGATGACCCCACTTCCACATCCTGTTTAACTTTCTTCCTCTGTCCTATCTGGCTCCTCTCAATCACCTTCTCCCAAGAGTACTCCTCCAATAAATCACTTGAATAAGAATCTCCATAACAGTCTCTGTTCTAGGGACCCCACCCTACAAAAGCCTCTTGTCATTCATAATCAGCATCATCCACGACCCGATGTCAGCCACAATTTATCGCCTCTCAAAATTCAGCTTTACCCAGTACCTAGTACTTTGTAATAAATCTCTTTCTGTTTAAACTGAGTATTAGATTCTGTGGTCTGCCCAAAGAACTTTGACCAGTACAATGATTCACACCAGACATGGCAGCAATTAACACTCAAGGGAGTGGGAGTCAGGCATCCTAGGGGTGGGATTGGTCATCCTACCTGGTTGAGTTTGAAGGCACTGAAAATCCTATTAGTATTAAAGGATGAGATAGTGAGGACTACTTATTTATTTCTTGTTTTTATTTTTTAAAATAATATAATGAGGGACTTCCCTGGTGGTCCATTGATAAAGAATCAGCCTTCCAATGCAGGTGACACGGGCTCGATCCCTGGTCGCGGAACTAAGATCCCAAATGCCGCAGGGCAGCTAAGCCCACGCGCCTCAAGGAGAGAGCCTGAGTGTCCCAAACTATGGCGTCCATGCACTCTGGAACCCGCACACCACAACGAGAGAGAGAAAACCTGCACTCCACAACTAGAGAGAAGGCCGCATGCTTCAACGAAGATCCCGTGTGCCGCAACAAAGACCCGACGCAGCCAAAAAATAAATTAATTAATTAAACACAAGAAAAAAGTTTTTTAAAAAATAATAATATAATGAGCACCCATGAGTTCAGTACTCATCCCAGAGCTAAAATATTATCAGTAACTTAGTTCTACCATGCGCTACTCTCCTATCCAGTACCCATGCCTCCCCCAAGAGGTCACCACTATCTGAGGGTTTTACCACATATGTTGATGCCTAGATAAGATATTGTTTTGTTTTAGTTGTTTTTGATCTTGATGAAAAGACTAGTCTTTTGAGACTTGCTTTTCCACTTAAAATTATAATTACTAAGGTTTATTCAAAGTTGTGGCATGAAAAGGAATATCATTTTTATTTTTACTGCTGTGTAGTATTCCATGTGCAAATATACCACAGACTATCCATTCTGTGGTCAGTGGGCATTTGAACTGTTCCTTCTTTTTTTTTTTTTGCTCTTGCGGATAGTGTTGCAACATCCCTGTCACATGTCTTCTGGTGTACATGGCAAAAATTTCTCTTGGGTATATACCTAAGAGTTGAGTTTCTAGGCATGTGATTATTCAATAACATAAGATAATGCCAAATTGTTTTCCAAAATAGTTGTTCAATTTTCACATCCACCAATAATGTATAAGAGATCCCATCGATCAATATCTCTTCAGAAAATATTGCCATAATATAATGTACATGATAAATATAATTAACACTGCCATATGTTATACATGAAAGTAAGAGAATAGATCCTAAGAGTTCTCATCATACACGCATTTTTTTCTATTTCTTTAGTTTTGTATCTATTTGACATAAAAACTTACTGTGATAATCATTTCATGATGTATGTAAGTCAAATCATTATGCTGTACACCTTAAACTTATACATTGCTCCATGTCAATTACATCTCAATAAACTGGAAGAAAAAAGAATTTAAAAAAAGAAAATGTTGCCATACTTCTTAATTTTTGCCAATTGAATGTATGTAAAATGGTATCTCACCCTGGTCTTGATTTAAATTTCCCTAATTATTAATAAAATTAAGCATTTTTCCATCAATTATTGACCATACAAGTTTCTTTTCTGAGCATGTCTTTTGTCAGTTTCTCTACTGAATTGATTCTCTTTTTTTTATTATTTTATAGGAGCTATTTACATATACTAGATATTAATCCTTTGTTGGTTATGTTTGTCACAAGCATCTTCTCCTTTACTTGTGGCTTGTATTTTTATTTCTTCTGAGGTGTCTTTTAATAGACAAAAGTAAGACAGTTATTAAAGATTATTTTGATGAATGTTATGAATACTGTTACACCAAATAATTCTCTATAATTGGAATCATGGTAATATCTGATCACTAGTATTCTGATTTGTATTATTTAAGTTGTTATAAACAGTTCTTGACTTTTTGTTGTTGTTGTTTTGTTTTGTTTTGGGCACCGACTTCCATACAGCCAAAAACATGTGTATAACTTTACAATCGAACCTCCATATCTGCAGTTCCCCATCTGTGGATTCAACCAACTGTGGATTGTGTAGCACTGTAGTACATGTTACTTGAAAAAAATCCACATATAAGTGGGCTTGTCAGTTGTTTTTTTTTGAAATTTTGAATTTTATTTATTTTTTTATACAGCAGGTTCTTATTAGTCATCAATTTTATACACATCAGTGTATACATGTCAATCCCAATCGTCCAATTCATCACACCACCCACCCCCACCTTCCCACCACTTTCCCCCCTTGGTGTCCCTACGTTTGTTCTCTACATCTGTGTCTCAATTTCTGCCCTGCAAACCGGTTCATCTGTACCATTTTTCTAGGTTCCACATATATGCATTAATACACGGTATTTGTTTTTCTCTTTCTGACTTAAGTCATAGATCCATCCAGTCTCTAGATCCATCCACTTCTCAACAAATGACCCAATTTCGTTCCTTTTTATGGCTGAGTAATAATCCATTGTATATATGTACCACATTTTCTTTATCCTTTCATCTGTCAATGGGCATTTAGGTTGCTTCCATGACTTGGCTATTGTAAATAGGGCTGCAATGAACATTGGGGTGCATGTGTCTTTTTGAATTATGGTTTTATCTGGGAATATGCCCAGTAGTGGGATTGCTGGATCATATGGTAATTCTATTTTTAGTTTTTTTAGGAACCTCCATACTGTTCTCCATAGTGGATGTAT
>NC_041216.1:486896-512066 GCF_002837175.3 Physeter macrocephalus
TTTCCTTTGCTGTGCAAAAGCTTTGAAGTTTCATTAGGTCCCATTTGTTTATTTTCGTTTTTATTTCCATTACTCTAGGAGGTGGATCAAAAAAGATCTTGCTGTGATTTATGTCAAAGAGTGTTCTTCCTTTGTTTTCCTCTAAGAGTTTTATAGTGTCTGGTCTTACATTTAGGTCTCTAATCCATTTTGAGTTTATTTTTGTGTATGATGTTAGGGAGTGTTCTAATTTCATTTTTTACATGTAGCTGTCCAGTTTTCCCAGCACCACTCATTGAAGAGACTGCCTTTTCTCCATTGTATATCCTTGCCTCTTTTGTCGTAGATTAGCTGACCATAGATGTGTGGGTTTATCTCTGGGCTTCCTATCTGGTTCCATTGATCTATATTTCTGTTTTTGTGCCAGTACCATATTGTCTTGATTACTGTAGCTTTGTAGTATAGTCCGAAGTCAGGGAGTCTGATTCCTCCAGCTCTGTTTTTTTCCCTCAAGACTGCTTTTTGGGGTCTTTTGTGTCTCCATATAAATTTTAAGATTTTTTCTAGTTCTGTAAAAACTGCCATTGGTAATTTGATAGGGATTGCATTGAATCTGTAGATTGCTTTGGGTGGTATATTCATTTTCACAATATTGATTCTTCCAATCCAAGAACATGGTATATCTCTCCATCTGTTGGAATGATTTTTAATTTCTTATATCAGTGTCTTATAGTTTTCTGCATACAGGTCTTTTGTCTCCCTAGGTAGGTTTATTCCTAGGTATTTTATTCTTGTTGTTGCAATGGTAAATGGGAGTGTTTCCTTAATTTCTCTTTCAGATTTTTCATCATTAGTATATAGGAATGCAAGAGATTTCTGTGCATTCAATTTGTATCCTGCAACTTTACCAAATTCATTGATTAGCTCTACTAGTTTTCCGGTGGCATCTTTAGGATTCTCTATGTATAATATCATGTCGTCTGCAAACAGTGACAGTTTTACTTCTTCTTTTCCAATTTGGATTCCTTTTATTTCTTTCTCTTCTCTGATTGCTGTGGCTAGGACTTCCAAAACTACGTTGAGTAAGAGTGGTGAGAGGGGACATCCTTGTCTTGTTCCTGATCTTAGAGGAAATGCTTTCAGTTTTTCACCATTGAGAATGATGTTTGCTGTGGGTTTGTCATATATGGCCTTTATTATGTTGAGGTAGGTTCCCTCTATGCCCACTTTCTGGAGAGTTTATATCATAAATGGGTGTTGAATTTTGTCAAAAGCTTTTTCTGCATCTATTGAGATCATATGGTTTTTATTCTTCATTTTGTTAATATGGTGTATCACATTAATTGATTTGCATGTATTGAAGAATCCTTGCATCCCTGGGATAAATCCCACTTGATCATGGTGTATGATCCTTTTAATGTGTTGTTGGATTCTGTTTGCTAGTATTTTGTTGAGGATTTTTGCATCTATATTCATCAGTGATATTGGTCTGTAATTTTCTTTTTTTGTAGTATCTTCGTCTGGTTTGGGGATCAGGGTGATAGTGGCCTCATAGAGTTAGTTCAGGAGTGTTCCTTCCTCTGCAATTTTTTGGAAGAGTTTGAGAAGGATGAGTGTTAGCTCTTCTCTAAATACGTGTATACACTGATGACTAATAAGATCAATTTTAATAAATTGATGACTAATAAGAACCTGCTGTATAAAAAAAAAGAAAAAACCTATTTATTAAAAAATATATTAAATAATATTTTTTTAATTTTTTAAATAATAGTATTAAAAAATGAAGAAATAAGGAAAAAGAAATAAATAAAAAAAACTTTAAAATTTAAAAAAAAATTTTAAAAAGAACCAGCTTTTACTTTTATTTATCTTTGCTACTGTTTTCTTTGTTTCTATTTCATTTATTTCTGCTCTGATCTTTATGATTTCTTTCCTTCTACTAACTTTTGGGTTTGTTGGTTCTTCTTTCTCTAGTTCCTTTAGGTGTAAAGTTAGGTTGTTTTTTTTGAGATTTTTCTTGTTTCTTGACGTAGGATTGTATTGCTATAAACCTCCCTCTTAGAACTGCTTTTGCTGCATCTCATAGGTTTTGGATCGTCGTGTTTTCATCATCATTCGTCTCTAGGTATTTTTTGATTTCCTCTTTGATTTCTTCAGTGATCTCTTGGTTTTTTAGTAACGTATTGTTTAGCCTCCATGTGTTTGTGTTTTTTACGGTTTTTTCCCTGTAATTCATTTCTAATCTCATAGCATCATGGTCAGAAAAGATGCCTGATATGATTTCAATTTTCTTAAATTTACTGAGGCTTGATTTTTGACCCAAAATGTGATATATCTTGGAGAATGTTCCATGTGCACTTGAGAAAAAAGTGTAATCTGCTGTTTTGGGATGGAATGTCCTATAAATATCAATTGAATCTATCTGGTCTATTGTGTCATTTAAAGCTTCTGTTTCCTTCTTTATTTTCAGTTTGGATGATCTGTCCATTGGTGTAAATGAGGTGTTAAAGTCCCCCACTCGTTTAAGGTAATTATTGGTATGTATGTTCCTATTACCATTTTCTTAATTGTTTTGGGTTTGTTTTTCTAGGTCCTTTTTTTCTCTTGTGTTTCCCACTTAGAGAAGTTTCTTTAGCGTTTGTCGTAGAGCTGGTTTGATGGTGCTGAATTTTCTTAGCTCTTGCTTGTCTGTAGAGCTTTTGATTTCTCCATCGAATCTGAATGAGATCCTTGCTGGGTAGAGTAATCTTTGTTGTAGATTCTTCCCTTTCATCACTTTAAGTATATCATGCCACTCCCTTCTGGCTCGTAGAGTTTCTGCTGAGAAATCAGCTGTTAACCTTATGGGAGTTCCCTTGTATATTATTTGTTGTTTTTCCCTTGCTGCTTTCAATAATTTTTCTTTGTCTTTAATTTTTGCCAGTTTGATTATTATGTGTCTTGGTGTGTTTCTCCTTGGGTTTATCCTGTATGGGACTCTCTGTGCCTCCTGGACTTGGGTGGCTATCTCCTCTCCCATGTTAGGGAAGTTTTCAACTATAATCTCTTCAAATATTTTCTTGGGTCCTTTCTCTCTCTCTTATCCTTTTGGGACCCCTATAATGCAAATGTTTTTGCATTTAATGTTGTCCCAGCCGTCTCTTAGGCTGTCTTCATTTCTTTTCATTCTTTTCTCTTTATTCTGTGCAGCAGCAGTGAACCCCACCATTCTGTCTTCCAGGTCACTTATCTGTTCTTCTGTCTCAGTTATTCTGCTATTGATTCCTTCTAGTGTAGTTTTCATTTCAGTTATTGTATTGTTCATCCCTTTGTTTGTTCTTTAATTCTTCTAGATCTTTGTTAAACATTTTTTGCGTCTTCTCGATCTTTGCCTCCATTCTTTTTCTGAGGTCCTGGATCATCTTCACTATCATTATTCTGAATTCTTTTCCTGGAAGGTTGACTATCTTCACTTCATTTAGTTGTTTTTCTGGGGTTTTATCTTGTTCCTTCATCTGGTACATAGGCCTCTGCCTTTTCATCTTGTCTATCTTTCTGTGAATGTGGTTTTTGTTCCACAGACTGCAGGATTGTAGTTCTTCTTGCTTCTGCTGTCTGCCCTCTGGTGGATGAGGCTATCTAAGAGGCTTCTTGACTTTTTTAATTTTTATTTTTTATATAATTTTAAAGGTTACACTCCATTTACAGTTATTACAAAATATAGACTATATTCCCCATGTTGTACAATACATCCTGGTAGCCTTATTCCCCTACCCCTGTGTTGCCTCTCCCTCCCCACTGGTAACCACTAATTTGTTCTCTGTATCTGTGAGTCTGCTTTTTTGTTATATTCACTAGTTTGTTGTATTTTTTAGATCCCACACATAAGTGATATCATACAGTATTTGTCCTTCTCTGTCGAATTTCACTTAGTATAATGCCTTCCAAGTCTCTCCATGTTGCTGCAAATGCTAAATTTCATTCTTTTTTATAGCTGAGCTGTGGTGTGTATACCGCATCTTCTTTATCCATTCATCTGTTGATGGACACTTACACTGCTTCCATATCTTGGCAATTGTAAATAATGCTATGAACATCGGGGTGCATGTACCTTTTCGAGTTAGTGTTTCTGTTTTTTTTCGGATATATACCCAGGAGTGGAATTGCTGGAACCTCCATACTGTGTTCCACAGTGACTGCACCAATTTACATTACCACCAACTGTGTACAAGTGTTCCCTTTTCTCCACATCCTTGCCAACATTTGTTATCTGTGTACTTTTTGATCATAGCCATTCTGACAGATATGAGGTGATATCTCATTGTGGTTCTGATTTGCATTTCCCTGATATTTAGTGATGTTGAGCATCTTTTCATGTGCCTGTTGGACATCTGCATTTCCTTTTGGAAAAATGTCTATTCAGGTCTTCTGCCCACTTTTTAAGCTGGTTGTTTGTTTTTCTGATGTTGGGTTTTATGAGCTGTTTATGTGTGTTGAATATTAATCCCTTATTGATCAAATAATTTGCAAATATTTTCTCTCATTCAGTAGGTTGTCTTCATTTTGTCAATGGTTTCCTTTGCTATGCAAAAGCTTTTAAGTTTCATTAGGTCCCATTTGTTTATTTCTGTTTTTATTTCCTTTACTTTAGGAGGTGGGTCAAAAAAAATATATTGCTGCAATTTATGTCAAAGGAGTGTTCTGCCTATGTTTTCCTCTAGGAGTTTTATGGTATCCTGTCTAACATTTGGATTTTTAAACCACTGTGAGTTTATTCTTGTATATGGTGTTAAAGAATGTTCAAATTTCATTGTTTTAAATGTAGCTGTCCAGTTCCCAGCACCACTTATTAAAGAGACTGTCTTTTCTCCATTGTATATTCTTTCCTCCTTTGTCGTAGATTAATTGACCATAAGTGCATGGGTTTATTTCTGAGCTCTCTATCCGGTTCTAGTGATCTATCATGTCTGTTTTCCTGCCAGTATATAACAGTTCTTGACTTTTAAACAACACAAATTTCTTCCTAAAAATACCTAGTTAACATGCTTTCTCTTAAAAATTGCATTAACTATCAATCTATTTTCATATTTAATTATTTGAAAGCTCTTAGTCAATGTTTCTGTACACACAATTAGCAGCTTTTTAGTACTTTCTGTATTAATTCTTATGAGGAGCGTATGTCTTTCTATGATCATTTATTTAAGAATCTTTCCACAATCACAAGATCAAGAATTACATTTAACCATAAATTTTACTGGTTTTGTTGGCTTGATGCTGCCTGTGTTCAGCATATTATGCCTTCCTTGTATTTCAGCTCAATTTTTCATTCATTTTTTTATTTGGCTGAAGTACTTTCTCTAATAGTTATTTTGGAGAGGATATATGGGCAGCATTTTGGCTGAAGTACTTTCTCTAATAGTTATTTTGGAGAGGATACATGGGCAGCATTTTCCCTTTTGGTCCACTTCCCACCTTTTTACCCCCTGATCTGTGTGGCCCCCTATCCCACCCCAAAGGCTGATCTTTCAGAATTGCATCAATTGTTCCTGCTTCCTAATAGTATCCAATGCAGGATTGCTTCCATAATCCCTTCTCAGCAAAAGCCCAAACCCAAGTCTCCCTAACTGAGATGACCCCCAGGTTCCCTTGGGGAGCATTTTTTCTTGGGGTGTATTTGCAGCAGGCCAAATACACCTACATTTGATTAACTACAGGTGTGTTCCTGGTGATCTTTGCTGGTGGATTTTGACATACTTCACAAATTCATTCCCCCTGAATCTATGGCTGAAGAAAAGAAAGCTGCAAATTAAAAGCAGAGTATTATTATTCTCAAGCTGTGTCTAAACCCCATAAGCAAAGAGAATACATCCAAATGACTTCTAAAAAAATTTTTTTTAATTAAAAATAAGTCAGATGGCAGCTGCCAAATCTTATGATTAATGATTTCTGGAACAGCCAAAATGAAGAGCACTTCCAACTATTACAGAAGAAGCAGCTTGATTCTCCCCTATCTTACAACATGCTTATGAAAAACGGTATTTTCATGCACACGGCAATGTCAGCTAAATACAGCATAAGACTTAGGCTGCATGTGGTATAAGGATCTGACTCAGTAACATCACTCTTAATAACAGGCGGCTATATGATGTTTCCCATTTTATTGGCATATAATTTACATACTGTAATGTGTACAAACCAATTTTAAATACATATACCCCATGTAATCTCCACCCAGATCAAGAATAGAATAAGTTCAGACTTCCAGAAGAGTCTCTCTTGTCTCCTGCAAGTTAGTACCACTCCCATGGGTGACGTCTACCTGGCCTCTACCAGTGTTGATTAGTTGTGCCAGTTTTTGGTCAAAATTATGTGAGCCTCAACCCTGTGGCTATACTGTCCATACTGTGTTCCTTTTCTATTGCTGCATAATATTCCATTGTATGGACATGTTACAATGTACTTATCCTTTCTACTGCTGATGGACATTTTGGTTGCTTCCAGAGTGAGTTATCATGAAGAAAGCGGCTACGAATACACTCATCCATGCCTTCTGGTGGACAGAAGCATTCATTTCTATTGGGTATATACCCAGGAGTAGAATTGCTGGTCGGGGGTATATGTATGTTTAGTTTTAGGAAATACTGTGGGAGTTTTCCAAAGTCGTTGTACCAATTAACAGTTTCACAAACAATGTAAGTTTGTCCTGGTTTTTCCACATCCTTGACATTAAGATATATGATTTTGAAAGGACTAAAAAATAAGGTTATTGTTTTTAAATTTGAGGGGTATTTGTGTTTAGAAAGTAAAAGATGTCTGACTTCTTGTATATTTGATCTTTTAAAAAAATTTTTATTGGAGTATAGTTGATTTACAATGTTGTGTTAGTTTTGATCTTAATAAAATAAAAATAATATCTCTAAATTTTGTCTTATGTTAGAGTTAAAAATATATTCAATTAAAATTTTGAACCAAAAAAATTTTTATTATTTCTTTTTGGAGAAAAAGACTGACAATACCAAGAATTGAAAAACATATGAAGGGACTTCCCTGCTGGTCCGGTGGTAAAGAATCTGCCTTCCAACACAGGGGACGCAGGTTCGATTCCCGGTCGGGGAACTAAGATCCCACATGCAGTGGGGCAACTAAGCCCATGCGCCACAACTAGTAAGCCCTAGAGCCACAACTACTGGGCTCGCACACCTCAACAAGAGAGCCCACGTGCCACAACTACAGAGTCCACGTGCTCTGGAGCCCGCGAGCCACAACTAGAGAAGAGAAGACCCACATGCCACAACTAGAGAGAAGCCCGCATGCTGCAACAAAAAAAAAGTTCCCTCATGCCGCAACTAAGACCCAACACAGCCAAAAAAAAAAAAGAAAAAGAAAAGCATATGAAGTTTTTGTGACAATGGGTATTGGCAGTGGTGTGCTGGTAACTATTTAACAACTGGCTCACTGAGAAAGAAACCCTGATTTGCAGAAGTTGCCAATTTCTGTGGGGTGAATACTTTTACCACGGCTGAACTCTCACACATTATTGGTAGGAGTATAATTGGTACAACCACTTTATAAAATCATTTGATGATATCTGCTAAAGTTGAATATATGCATATGCTGGGAGACAGCAATCCCAATCCTAGGTATGCACCGAAATATTTGTATTATTTTTAATAGTCAAAAACTGAAAAACTAAAATGGATAAATTGTTGTGTATTCATGCAATGGGATACTAATACAGCAATAGAAACGAATAAGCTGCTACTACACATAACAACATGGATGAATCTCACAAATACAAAAAAAGTGTATACTGGGAATTCCCTGGCAGTCCAGTGGTTAGGACTCTGCGCTTCCACTGCCGGCGGCCCAGATCCTATCCCTGGTCGGGGAACTAAGATCCTACAAGCCGCAAGGTGTGGCCAAAAAAAAAAAAAAAAGGAGTATATACTGTATAATTCTAACTATATAACATTCAAAAACAGGCAAAACGACTAGAAGTCAGGGTAGTTGTTGCTTTGGGGGGGACATAGAAGGTAATGACTGGGAGGCATCTTTACTGGATAGTTATCATACAGACTGAATGTTTGTGTCCCCCAAAATTCATATGTCAAAGCCCTAACCCCCAATATGATGATATTATTGTTACTGAGTCCAAGCTCATATTGCTCACCACATGACAGGTGTCCCAAAGAACCATCTCACCCCAGTTAGAATTCAGGCTTCTTTCATACTAAAAGAGTAGGGGATGTGGCTGGTTGTTGCATACTTCTTGGTGCTGGCCAGACCCCAGAGGGAATGTGATAATCTTTTGTTCTTGTAGCTGTCCACTCTAGGTCTGGTCACCATATTCCTGTAAATCTCCAACAAGACAAATGTTATTCTGATCTGCAACTTTTTATCTCTATATGAATGAAAATTGTTATACCTTTAATAGTCAAGCCTGGGAGGCAGAGCCTTGAAAAGGGGCTATTATGTGTATTTCAGGCTATAGGCAACATTCCTTTCCAAGGTGCAGAGCCAGCATGACTAAGCACAGGAAACAGAGCACAAAGGTTAGAGCTAAAGGAATAGGTACAATATGGAGTCAGGTTTGTTCTCTGTTACACTATGAGGTGGGGCTTGGGGGAGGTAATTGGGTTTAGATGAGGTCATAAGGGTGAGGCACCCATAATGGGATTAGTGACTCACTGAGAAGAAACCAAAAAGCTTAACCTCTCCATCTCTCTCTTTCCCTCCCTCCCTCCTTCCCTCCCCCTTCCTCCCTCCCTTCCTTCCTTCCTCCCCACCATGTGCAGACACAGCAAAAAGGTGACTTTCTGCAAGCCGGGAAGCCAGGAAGAAGGCTCTCACCAAGAACTGAATCTGCCAGCACCTTGATCTTGGACATCTCAGCCTCCAGAAATGTGAGAAATAAACGTCTGAAGTTTGAGCCTCCCTGTGTATGGTATTTTGTTAGAGCAACCTGAACAGACTAAAACGTTATGTTTGCACAGATGTGTTCAAGTTATAATGATCCATTAATGAGTGATTTCAATTAAATTTTATCAAACTAATGGATTATTTGCACACAAAAAACCAAAAAATCTTAACATCATTATCAGAATAAATCAACTTTTTCAATGTCTCTAATTCATAGATAAATCTTACTGTGTTCATAAATGAAACAAATTATACGTTGGCCAGTTAAACACATAAAGACAATTTTGCCAAGAGCAATTTAGGCTCATAATAAAGCAATTCATCCACTTGCTTAAGAGAAGCCATTCAAGCAAACAAAATATTTTCTAAATCCCCAGATACTAATTTTTAACCAACTAGCTCTAAATCCAATCATATCAAAGACAGTTTCTGGCTGGAAACAAAGAGTGTAGTACCTTCTCAGAAGGAGAAAAAATTAAATATACATTTAAAGGCAAAAACATTCACCATTAGGAAGAAACTTCTAACTCATCTCCTCTTATCTGCCCTTCCCCCCAAACCCTTCTATTTCCCCATCCTGGCAAAAACATCCCTTTATTTACTGTGGGTATACTATCTCTTGGTCCTTTACTTACTTGTTTTTTTTAATTTTTAATTTTTTAATAATGGCACAGCACCACAGCACTTTTTATTTTCTTGTTCGGGGTGAATCAAGGGAATCAGTGGAACTGGAGTATTTCTCAGTTTAACTGACATCCAGAATCCCCCCAGGCACACATCCAATTTTGTTTGGAAAGTTACTGGTTGTGCCTTCATATTTAAATCACCTTACTTAGTCTACATCAAGAGAGGGAAAAAGTTCCTATCTCCACAGCCTTTGGTTTTCTCACATTTTAAATAAAATCCTTGGGTTATTGCCATCAGCTACTCCCACATCTTGCTTCTCTAACCATTTCCTGACTTCTGCATGGTGAAGTTAGGAGAAGCTACACAGCTCTAAAATTCTTGGGTTATTGCCATCAGCTACTCCCACATCTTGCTTCTCTAACCATTTCCTGACTTCTGCATGGTGAAGTTAGGAGAAGCTACACAGCTCACAACACACACACACACACACACACACACACACACACACACACACACACACAGGGTTTCTTATGGGCCTGTTTTCCAAACACTCTGGAGGCCAACCCCCTGGTAAAAAAGTTTGCCTTGCCTTGGGTGGACTTAGCCTACGTTAATGTGCCACATCCAAAATCTGATATTGTGTAAATTCACCAAGTGTCCACTAGAGGGGACTATAACCCCACCCCGACACCAATTTGTTGCAGAAACCACTCATGTTTCCACCTATTTCTTACACTAAGTACCTAAGAATGATGAGGTGATATGAATAAGGACATAAGCAGCACCCCTATCCATGCTCCCTAGTCTCTGGCCCCTGGCCCCAGGGCAAGATACTCTCACAATCCAGGCATTCTTTCCCTTAAGATGTATGTGACTGATGGCAGATGTATTATTTGTAAAGTTGATTCGACTGTGCTGGATCCCTGTCAATGCTCCAGGAAAAGTCAAAAGGCTGAGTCTGGTCTTGGGTCATCATCCAAACGTAAAGGATTTGTGAACAATGGCAGCCCCATCTCAGCACCAGGCTAGGTCCTATCTAGACCTAGTTCTTCTCCTGTTCACCACCAAGGTCCCTTCCTCCCTCCTACCCCACCCTTCACCCCAGGACCAGTTCTTATTGTTTTCTCTCCCCAAGAAAGTCACAACCAATGTCTCACCAGCCCACTCAAGAAAATGGATGGCTTAATGCTATTAGCACAACTGATTTATCTTAGAAAAACAGAACTGAGTAACTTTTTGTAATGAAAACGTTTCTGTGACTGCGTCTTGCTAATAAATACAACATTGCTTCTTACTGCACATTTAAAAATAAAACCTGACATATCTAAATATAAACATTCAAGATGGTGGCTGTGGAGGGTGCATGTTTTTAAACCAGACTGCCTTGGATCAAATCCTGAGTTTGCAAGGTACCAGTAAGTTACTGAACCTCTGTGCACCAGTTTCCTTACCTGTTAAAAGAGGAAAGTAAAAGTTCTACTCCAAAGAGTTGTCATGAAGAATAGAAGAGTTAATCTATTTATGTGGTGTCCTGCAAAACAAAACACAGATGATCATGTGACCCAGACTTAGCCAATCAGAGCCATTCTTCGGGATTTATCAGTACTTGTCTCTTCCTCTGAAATCGCTGAGCCCACATGACATAATGAGACAGGCCGGGACCTGGGACCCGGGACCCTTTGCTGCAGTGCGTGCACCTGGACAAACATCTCCTGGAGCAACAAAATACAAAGAAACTATATAAGGGATGAAAAATAACTGTGCGTGTGCAGTTGGGGCAAATTAAGGACAACAAGATACAAAAAGACCAAAAACTCAACTGCCACTTCTGAAGAGCCCAGAGCAAAAGCAGGGTGTCAGGAGCAAAAGCAGGGTACTACACATGCCCCCTGCACTCAACAATACCAAAGGGGTGGTTAAACAACTTAAGCCACCACTCCAGCCGGAGCCCTGGACATACCCCTACCCTCAGCCCATATAAGGAACCAGTTCCCTCCCCCCTCGGCGAGTGAGCAAGGGAACATGTCACTTATTTTCTCTCTCCCTTGCTGCAGCAGGGGCCCCGATAAAGCCTTGCCTGAATTTCTTGTCTGGCCTCTTAATTTCTGTTGATTAAGGAAGGCCAAGAACCTTGGTGGGTAACAGTATTACGGGAGCTGCTTTTGGCCATGGGTTTTCCTGAAATGGAAGAAGCCCGTCTGAAGCAGAAGCTGTAATGAGAAAGGGAGAGAACGTTTGAGTCCCTGAATCTAAACCTACTCTTGTTCTCTCCAGGCCTGAGTCAATAAACAGCACTTACTCTGTGCCAGGCACTATTCTAAACACTTTACAAGTGTCATCTCAGCAATCCCAATAACCTCAGAAGGATACTGCCTGGGTACTCCATGTTAGACCTGAGAAAATTTGCCCAAGGTCGCAGAGGGCAAGAGCTAGGATTTCAACCTGGGAAGTTGGGCTTCAGAGCTGGTTCACTGCATTTGGGCCTGACGGTTCTTTATTGTGGGGGACCGGCCTGTGCACGTGGAATATGGAGCAGCATCCCCTGCCTCTACACGCTACATGCCAGTAACATATCTTCCCTCACTTGTGACCATCAAAAGTGTCTCTAGACACAGCCAAATGTCCCGGGAGGGAAGGGGCAAATTGTCCCAGTTGAGAAACACTGCTGTCGCTCTACTGCCTCCAAATTCATTTTGCATTGCTATCGTTGAGTCTCCCAGATCCTGTGTTAGCCACAACTCAGGGTCACCCAATCTGTGTGTCAAATACAAACAACCCCACGTCCCCCAAACCTGGGTCACCCACAATGCATTGCCACTGAGACCGTGTTGTCTAAGACCTCATGTCACCTACCAGTCTGTGTCCCCAAGACTTCCTGTCACCCACAGTCCTGTCACTGAGATCTGTGTAGCCCATTACCTAGTGGTGTCCATGCCCTGTGTCACCAACCAGAGATTCACGGAGTCAGGGCCGCAGAGCTCTTCACAGAGACAAGGCACAAAATACACGTGGAGACGGGGAGACCAAGACACAGAGGCAGGGAGGGGCAGAGAAGCCCACAGAAGCAGATAGACTCACAGAGACAGGGACAGAGAGAGGCCCATCCCCACAGGGCCACAGATGGTTATGCTAAATGTGTCTCTGGAGACCCATCAGGGCCCTTCCCCCCACCTCTGGATTAGACCTGGGGGCGGGGAGCCTAGAGTCTGAGGGTAAGGAGCTTAGACCCAGCGTGACAGCTAATCACCACACAAGGCCTCTGTCTAGGTCACCAAGCCCTGAGCAGCCCCCAACCCCACAGTCACTCCTCTACTCTTCCCATCAGGTACTCAACTGACAAGATCTCATCCCTAACACATCACAGTCCAGGGGGGCAGAGGCGAGAGGTCAGACCCTCCCTGCCTCCCTCCCAGCTCTGCCCCCAGAATGCCAGGAGGAGACGTTCACCAGCATCTAGAGTGTAGGGGCGGGGGCTGGGGGGGGGGACAGAGATTGAATTTCCCACTGGATTGTGTCGGGAAGGATCTGGTTGAGACCAGAGAAACATCCTTCCCTGAGTTGAGAGACATGGTGGGGAGCAGATGGTCCCTACTTGCCTGGATCCCCCAATCCACAGGGCCCCTGAACGTGACCAAGATGAGAGCATCAGGCCTATGGTTTGAAGCCACAAGACTTTAAAGCAGCCCCACCCCACCCCCACCCTGGCCTGGCCTGGTTGCTATGGTGATGCCCCAGTTGCTCCAGAGGCAGCTGCTGGTTCCTGAAGTGGGGGCCGTGGGGGCAGTGGATCCTGAGCTGAAGCAGGTTGGGGTGAGAGGTCAGCACTCTCTGGGAACGTTCCTGACCGTGGCTGGGGGCTGAGAGCCCAGGGTTCCTCTCCATTCCTGCTTCTCTCAGCTCACACCCTGTCTCTACCCACTGCCCTCACCCTCCAGCTTCCACTTCCTTTGCTGCTCCCTGAAAGGGGAGGTCCTGGAGTCTGAATCCACCCATATTTCAACACCAGGAGAGGGGTTTTGGTGTGATGGCTGATCAAAGGGCTCAGGTATGTAGGATCAGGTGAGGAGCTCAAGCACGTTGCCCCAGGTAAGGGCTCAGAGAGATGCCGGTGGAGAGAATGGGGGGTGGGGGTGGAGATGGGGGTGTGAAGGCTGTGCATAAAGCTTCTGGAAAGAATCCAGGCAAGGCATCAGTACTAGGGCTCAGACATGCCCTCAACATGACATGGGCTTCAGTGGGATCTCAGGGGCAAGGACCCAAAGGTGGAGGCTCAGGTGAGGCTTAGGTATGGATCTGTGCTTGTGTCTCCCTTCAGCGGTAATTTGTTACTAAGAACAATTATTAAAGTACTAAATTTTAGATGAATAACTTTTTGAATGTATAAATTAAAAGGGGTTTAAGGTCAGTTACATTCCTAAAGCCTTCTCCTAACCTTTCTGAGGGTGACTTTTCTTACCTATTAAATGAGAATCATAGTTTCTAGCCTGTAGAATCGTTGTGAGGATTAAATGAGAAAATGAATATAAAGTTGTTAACACAGTACTCAACAAATGATGGCTTTTTAAAAAGTGTGCTTAGAAACAGGAGAGATGGGATGAGCAAGAGCCCAGTAATTACAAAGAGCCCAGCCAGCCTGCTGGCCTGCGTCGCTGGTCCTGGAAGCAGTAGCTACTGAGGGATCAATTCTTCTTCTCATGGAGGAAGACCAGGCTGTGTGGGGAGAAGGTGACAAGGTGCACATCCCACAAGGGAGAGAAACTGTCACCAATCACACTGTGAATATGCTGAAAACCTGTGGCTTATATGCATTGTGATGGAAGCAGTAAAATAAGCTTATTCTCCAATAGTATAATACATTAATAATAACAATAAAAAAAAGTCTCCTTTTAAAAAACTGAGTATAATTAACATATAATATTGTGTAAGTTTAAGATGGACCGCATATTAATTCAATACATTTATATATTGTAATGTGATCGCCATTGCAGCATTAGCTAACACTTCTTTCATGTCCCATAATTATTATTTCTTCTAGGGCCAATTAAGATCTAGTTTCTTGGCAGGTTTTTAAATAGTGTTTTGTCTTTTTTTTAAGTAAAACTCTAATTTAGCGGTTCTCAAACTTTTTGGTCTCAGGACCCTTTACACTTAAAAATAATTGAGGACCCAAAAGTTTTGTTTGAGTTTTATCTATTGACATTCATACTGATTCATATTGATTCTTATATCTGCTTCTGCATTCAATCTGTTGCATTAAATGGTTTTGGTTGAAAGATGTGAAGGAAACTCAGCCTCACGATGTATGTAGTTGGAAAAGGGAGAAGTCGTTTAATAGCCTTTTCAGTTTACTGTGGCTTTCCTCTTTGATATTACACCAAAACTCGACAGGTGTCGTTTCTTAAAGGTTAGCGACAGTGTGGAATCTGAAACTATATCAATGAACTGTTTCTACTCTGTTATATTAAAGTCCATTGGCCTGTCTTGCATTTTGAATGGTTCTTTCATCCATGCATGATTCTGTAACATCATACCCTGGTCATTCGGAAAATATTGGTTCACTGAGTTATCAGATCTTCCAAATGTTGACACATTTCATTATACACACCAACCAGCAACCAACCAACCAACAAAACAAAAATCCAAAAAACAAAAAAGCCCATACATTCATTAATGTCATTACCAATCTCATCAAACTTGAGAAGCTTTCAAACTCACGGTAGCAGACGGAAGTTTTCGAAATTCTAATTTTCACTTGAAAGCTCTAATTGTATCACTGGCCACAAACACTAATAGTTTTCTTCCCTTGAAGTGACAGGCTCACTTCATTCACTTTGGAGAAAATCATGCCAAATACCCAAGTCTGAATAACTTTTTTTGTCATGTGTTCTTTTAAGTGAAAGTAGCCATTCAGTGAGAAAAGTGACTTTTGGCTCACAACTCAAAATCTTTTTGAGTGCTTTTCCTGGAGATAACTATCATACTTCAGTATGCATACTTCCCCTTTGCCACACAAAATATTAAAAAGACATACTCAAGAGTTGAGATTTAGGGCTTCCCTGGTGGCGCAGTGGTTAAGAATCCGCCTGCCAATGCAGGGGACACAGGTTCAAGCCCTTGTCCGGGAAGATCCCACATGCCGCGGAGCAACTAAGCCCGTGCGCCACAACTACTGAGCCTGCGCTCTAGAGCCCGTGAGCCACAACTACTGAAGCCCGTACACCTAGAGCCCGTGCTCCACAACAAGAGAAGCCACCACAGTGAGAAGCCCGCGCAACACAACAAAGAGTAGCCCTCGCTCGCCGCAACTAGAGAAAGCCTGCACTCAGCAAAAAAGATCTAATGCAGCCAAAAATAAATAAAAAATAAAATACAAATAAATAAATTTTTTAAAAAGAGTTGAGATTTAATAAAATTAATAATTTTGTTGCTTTATCAACAGTGAAACCAGCCCTTTTTCTTTTTTTTTTTTTGTACTGTGCATGCATAGTGGCAGAGAAAAATACAGAGACTGCTCGTGCAGTTGGGAGCCACGCCTTGATTCCTACTTGGGTGCCACCAATTCTACCCACTGCTGTTCTTGCATCATCAGCACAAAGATCAACTAAGTGAAAATGGCAAAGAACAATTTAGTAGTATTATGAACATCGTTTTTGCCTTGTGGATCCCCTGGAAGGGTCTTGGAGACCCCCAGGGATTTGTGAACAAGACCCGGAGAATGAATAAGAACTGACACTCGAATTCATATTACAGAATTAGAATAGCCATATTTACTTTTCTTTTTAAATGATTTTTTTTGGAGTTATCACTCAAAGGTTTATAAAATGCTCTCACAAATATCCTATGGAAAAAATGAAAGCCAACTCCATTTGTGGTACTATTTGCTTTACTTCCTCCAAAAACAGTCAGGGAGAGGGGAGGATTAAGAACCGCGAGGCCCATGGGAGTGTATCAAGCATGTGAAGCCATCCATCATGTGTGTCATGGTGAGCAGATACAATCCTGGGACCGCAAAGGCAAGTGGTGCTGGGAACTCAGGGCCCTCGGTCACCTTCCCCCACACAGTCTCTCTAGCTAGCCACACACCCGTCCACAACAGTCTCTCTCTCTCTCTCTCTCTCTCTCTCTCTCACACACACACACACACACACACACACACACACACACACATACACACAGAGCTGGACTTTGCCATGGCTAATCTCACACGGCATAAATGACAAGCCTAACCATGGTTACACTCACACAATAAGATCATACAGCCACACTAAAGCCACACAAAAAGTCCCCATAGTCAAACACCCAACCTCATTGTGCTCGAAACCAAGTCACACGATTTTGTATTCACAGTTGAAGAATTTCAGTGAGCACACACCCAATCATAGTTGCACTCAAATTGTCAGTAAGGCACATAAAACACCGACTGGGTCACCATGTGACCTTGTGTGCATACTGTTCGCAAGGTGAGAGCATAGGTTGTGGAGACCAGCCAACCTGGGTTCAAGGTCAGGTTCTACTACTTATTAGTTCTTTCACTTTGGGCAAATTATCTAACCTGCCTGAGCCTTAGTTCTAGAAAATGGAGATAATCTCTACCTTGTAAACATGATATGTGGGGAAGACTTAAAATAACCAGACAAGGGACAGCACCTTGTCTGACCAGATGTGCCCTAGGGATAGGGCTGTGACTGCCATGTATGGCTTTTGTCACCAGAGGGCACCAGGGTTCCAAGATGTCAGTCGGGGGGCGCCAGAAGAAACCCTGCCAGAAGGTCCAGGATTCCCGGGGAGTCCGGAGGCAAGCGCGGACTGGGAAGGTGCGGGGATGGGGACGGGGATGGGCCTGCACAGATTCTGGAAAGCCCAGCAAGGCCTAGGCCAGCCAGGTGTGCTGCTGGGCCAAATGGGTAGCTCGTAGGTAGGACCCTGATCTCACCTAGGAAGGAGGATAAGCACTTACTATGTACCAGGCCCTCTTCTGTGCCCACTTCACCCATATTTAATCCTCACAACAATACTATGATTGATAGTCACACTGATAGTCTTCCTGTTGAGGAATGTTGAGGAAACCGAGGTTCCACTTTACCTGCCTATTAAGTGGAAGACCTGGGTTAAGGATGCAGGCAGCCATCGCCCTCCCAGGGACCCCTCCCACCCGCTTCCTGGGGCTCTGCCAGGGCTCCCTGACCCCGGCTGTCTGCCCTGGAGCTCAGCCAGTCCCAACTGACCCTTTTCCCTCTTCCAGCCTGCTCCCTGAGCTAGCCCACGGTAAGAGGCTTATCAGACACATGCGGGAGACTGATAAGACAGGGCCCCCAGTACAGCCTTATCCATCCTCAGCTGCTGGGAGCTGTGGGGTGCTGCCAGCAGGTGGAACCCCACCCACTCAGACTGCCATATACCACCCATGTGCGAGGGGCTCTGTGTCACGCCCCATAATGTCATAACTCCCTATGATGTCATCATTTGTAGTCACATCATGGCTTTGACCCTCCTTCAAGTCTGAAGGGGCTACTCAGACAGGAGGAGTGGAGTTAGACAGGAGCCTTACTCAGGCTCCAGGTCAGCAAGCCGGGTTGGGCTGGACTGGGAAGAGGGGGTGGTGTCACAGAATACTCCCCAGGGTGGATGGCTATTTTTGGTGTTGGCTGCTCCACTTATAGCCACTCCTCCCAATCTAAAGAGGCTCTGGGTCCAGCGGGGGCAGGGGCAGTGGAAGGAATCTCCCATCCCTCTACAGGGCGGCTCTGGGTGTCAGCCTCTAGCTCTGAATCAGCCCCCTGCTCCCCAGAGGGAGGCCCGAGCCTGGGGAAGAGGGGGCCTTACATCTCCTCAGCAGTGAGGCAGGGAGGGATCATAAGGATGGCCAGACGGATGGACAGAGTCAGACCCGCTGTGACAGTCAGATATGTCAACTTGCTGACAGTCTGTGCTCACGGCCTCACATCCACACTCTCACAAGCCAGCAGCCATTCATTCTCACAGCCACATGTGACCACACATGGGTCACAGACAGAGACGTGTTGCCCCACGTTGGCAGGTGACATAGGCACATGGTCGCACACGGTCGCACATCCCATACAGGAGAGCAGGAACTCCTTTTCTCTCAGGGCTGAGTTCCTAGAAATCAGCACAGTTCCCAGCACAGTGTAGATGTACATTCATACGTGGTGAGTAAGTGGACATGCAATTACACAGGTCATGTGACCGGGGTGGGGAGGGACTGGAGGAAAAGCCGCCAGTCTCCATCCCTCCTCAGGACAGGATGGGATCATCAAGCTGCTTCTAGCACCACCCCTGGCCCCAGCTTCCATGATGGTCACTCCTAAGGCAATGTCAGTCACTGAAGGGACCTGGGTCATCAGGGCCACTGCTCCCTCCCCTCCAGATTCCTTTCCAGTGAATTGGGACACTGGCACGTTGAGAGTTGGATGTTAGGAACATCAGTGGTCTAGACATTAGGTGCCCTGGGCATTAGGGGGCTCTGGGTGCTGGGAACTCTGGGTTTGGGGTTCTCTGCAGTGTTGGGAGCTCTGGCACCCTTGGCATTGGGAATTCTGGATTTGGGGAGATCTAAGGTATTTAGAAATCTGGACATTGAATGCTCTGGACATCAGGGCTGTACCCCAGACAGGCCAAAGTCGATGTTTCCAGTCTGTATGCCTAATTTTACCTGCAGCTGCTGAGGTCCAGCCTGTGGAACCCTGCTCTGATTCCCGTAATTGGCTCATGCCGCCCCCCTGGACCAGGACCAGAGAAAGCACAACAGAATGGCCTGAAAGGCACATGAAGCCCCAGAGACAGCTCTTGGATCTGGAACCAACCTAGCCTGCTCCCTTGCATTGGGACAGGGCAGGGAAGGTACCAGGCACTGACCACTAGGCTCCAAGTTCAAGGGAGGAAGAATCTGAGAGCAGAGCCCAGGTGGGCTTCTGCAGCTCCTGAAGCTGGGGCTCCGAGCCTGGTCAGGTCAGGCTGTAACTCAAAGCAATGTCTACCTTCCCCCAACTTCTCAGCAGGGTCCCTCAGCACCCCTCCACCAAGGTGGCCAGTGCTGCCAGCTCCTACAGTGCCTTCTAGAAGTGGCCCATGTCTGCCCTTATCCCTAATCCCACCAGACATACACCTAAGCACACTCCCTGTGGCTCAACAGAGGCCTTGCTCCTGCAGGCTGATGACAAGTGACACCAGTCAGCACCAGGGGATCTGACGCTGGGCCCAGCCCTCCCAGGAAATTGCACTGCAACTAGAGGCTCCTGAGACACGCCTTAGCCCGCAGTGGGTGGGGCCTGGCTGCTGCCTGTCCTCTTACTGCCCTGCCCCAGGAAGAAGCAAGCCAGAGAGATGTCTGACCCATCAGTCCTTCTCTCTGTCCTCTGGCCCAATCCCCCTACTCTCCTCACAGTGGCCCAGGCTAGCCATGCCCTTCCCAACCTGTGGGCCAGTGGCCCAGGGCGGGGAACTCACAGGAGGGGATGAAGGCCATCCCAGCTCTGACCTGGACTAGGCCCAAACATGTCTCCCTTGGGGCTTCATTCTGGTTGGAAAAAAACAGCCGCTTCAGTTCCTGACTCGTGGAGACGGTTTTTCAAGCCAGAATCTTTCTCACAAGCTTTTCCTCAGGACTCAACTCACTGTGTAGCTGCCTAAAGCCCTTTCTAGATCAAGATGTGTAAAATACACACGTCTATAAATCTCTCTGTGTGTATGCAAATATGATTTGTGTTATGTCATCTGTCTAGCAAAACCCATGTGGTCAATATCTCCAACTTTCCCAAACACCCCCAGGGAAAATCTCTTTCCCCCACCCCATGGACTAAAGTGTGAGGCTGCCTCCCTGCCCCCAGATTAATCCCAAATGTTCTTTCTCCCTGACAGAGACTCAGAGGGCTGAACCCTGAGCACCCCTCCCCCTCTCTTCTTTCACCCCACCCCACCACCAGCCCCAGGTTCTGAGAGCCTCCCCAGGGTCTGGCTGTGAGCATCCTGAGCCTCCCTCCCTTCATACGGAGTCCTTAGGGTGAGGTGGCCAGGTGGATCCCAGAAGCTTCACTGACTCTCAGTGCCCTCTTCTCAGGGCCCCTTGACCCCCAGTCTACTGCTTCAAGGGGAAAGAAGGCCACTGTCCCACCCTCCCACTCTTCCTTGTCCCCACTCCACTCCATGGGGGATCTTCCAACAGCCTCCATTCTGCCTTCCCTGTGTGGTGGCCCTTTTTGACAAGCCCCAGGGGGAGGGAGGGAGGGAGGGAGGGAGAGACCAGCCACAGACTTTATGTCCTAGCAGGACAGGCGAGGGGGTGGGGCCTGGATCACAGGTGCCCAGCCCCCAGAGTTGCACACACAAACACACACCACCACACAGAGCTGCTGCAGTGCACACAGTCACTCACAAACACAGATCCACCTACTCAAATCCACAGGGGCAGGGGGGCACAGGAGCAACAGACTGCTCAGGAAGAGGCCACACATACACATAAGACACCTGTAATTCGTTCATAGGAGAATATAAATCACAAACATGCTGTACCTGCTAGGTTTGGGGAGAGAGTAAAAATGAAAATAATCTTGCTGACAAGAATAATGTCTCCAGATCTTCCCAGATCTGATCAAGTCTCTACTGTGAATAGGTTATAAGTTCTGAGTTGGTAGGGCCCTGGAGAAGCCTGGTGGAATGGACTGTGTGTGGCCTGAGAGCACTCCTTGGCAGGAAGTATCTGTGCCTGATACCTGCTATCTTGTTCAGTGCCTCTGATTGTAAATTAATAAAGTGGAATCTCACTTGTCAATTGATCTTGTGCGAGTTTGGCATATGTGAATCAGCTTCTTGGAGGCTGACTATCCCCAGGGAACAAATAAAACTGGTTTCCTGGCCAGACAACAGTGAGGACAGACTCAGGGTGCCGAGAAGAGACTGGTCCCCTTCTCGAGCAGATGCTGGGGGCAACAACTGTTCCCTGACAGCCAGTACTAACCGGCCCTTCTCCTTGAAAGCTGGTGGCTCTCAAGGTAAGCAATTGTGGGAGCCCCTTTCTACCAACTGCCACGCCTTGCTGCTCAGGGGCAGCCTGGAGCAATGTGTTTTGTCTATTTTGCAGAAAGGAAACTGAGGCTCAGCAAAGCTCCCTTTGGCAAAGTCTCAATTAGCTGGAATTGGAACCCAAGTATGTCTCCCCAGGGAGAGAAGAGGGGGCCCAGGTTGGTGACTGCAGCACTTGTAACACAATGGCCAATGTAGGGTTGACCAAACCAGTGGTCAAAGGAGGGTCCATGGAGAAAGGACCCCCAGCCCTCCAGTTCCAAGGAGTAGGACCCAGGCCTTAGCCAGCTGTGCCCACAGTCCGTAGCGGCACTGCTCAAAGGGAATGGAATTTGCTCTGACTTCTCTCTAGGGGGAACGCAGGCGCAGAAGGCCGGGGGCCTGGCAGGCTAACTCCAACTCCAGCCCCCCAAGTGCCCCAGGCGTTCTGGCTTCATTCCAGCCTAGCCCGAAGGGGACATCTGCTTCCTCCAAGGGCCCCAGCTGAAGGGCAGCAAGGCAGGGGCGGAGAAGGGGGTTCCTTTGCGGAGCCCACTCCCAGGGGTTCGTGGGGGATCAATCATCTGAAAGCAGGAGCAACTTGTAATTTTATTCCCTGGGAGGAGGAGCCTGAGAAGTCGTCCGGGGGTGGGGATGAGATGGGGGGGGGGGCGCAGGGAGGCCAGGGGAGCTGTTCAGAGAGGGGAGGGACTTGGCTAGATCTCCCAAGCCTTCTCCACTCTCCAAACTTTCACCAAACTCTTGGCCCCCGCCTCCCTGAAACCAAAACACAACAAGCTCAGGAGGAGAGGCGAGCGGAGCGGCGGGGCGGGCGGACTCGCGGCGGCACTGAGCCTCAGGAGGCTGATGCAACTTTCCCTTTAAGAAAGCCACCTGGGCGCACCGCGGTGCGGACCCAGCAAGCCTGGGCCGGGGGCTGCAGCATGGTAAGGAGCCTGGGGGAAGGGGGCGCTGCGGCCCGCGCCACTGTCTGTCCCGCCGTCGGTCTGGGTGTTTGGTGGCTACTCGGGGCTGAGCCCCAGGACCAGCGGGCGGGCGAGCGTGTGTGTGTGTGTGTGTGTGTGTGTGTGTGTGAGATCGCGCATGCATGCGGGCATCTGGGGGTAAGAGTGTGGGTGCACGTACAGGGATGTCTGTCTCGTCGGAAAGGTCGGGGTAGGTGCGCGCGTCTGGGTGTCACCGCTGTCACCAAGGAGCTGAAGCGGGAGGGAACGGCGGCGCGGGGCGGGGGGCGCTCCTGGAGGAGGGGGAACTGCGTGCCGACGCCGGTTCGGTCCGGGGCTGCGGGAACGGGGCTGTGCCGGCAGCGCCGGAACCAGAGCTTCTGTCTGAGGCGCCAGTGGGTCTGCGCGCCAGGGGCCTGCGGGCGCCGGGAACCAGTGGGCCGGGTGTCTGCGCCCCTCATGCGGGCTCCTGCTCTCCATCTCCTTGCCGGCCGCTGGCCGGCCAAGCTGCCTATCTGGCCCCTCCAGCCGGCCTGCCTCACTATCTGCCCGCCCACTCGGCGGCCGGTTGAGGGTTCCCGCGCGCCAGCAGGTCCCGGGAAGCCGCGCCAGGGAGTCTCGGTGCCCTCGGGCTGTTGTCCTCGGCTCCCGGCCACGGCTTTGGGAAGGGGCTACGGCTGCGTTGTTCTTTGGGGGTTGTAACCCGCGCCCTCCCCAGCCCAACCTTCATTCCCGGTGCGCGAAGGGCGGGCCCAGGCGGCCGCAGGTGAGGGCAGGGGCCTAGCAGCCTGGGGCGCCCACTCCCAGCCGGCGCCCCGCACCCCGCAGCCACGGCCCGCGGGAGCAGGCGGCGGGGCCGGGGCCGGGCGGGAGGGGGGCTTTCCCGGAGGGCCGGGAGGGGCCTGAGCCGGCTCGGGGGCGGGGCAAGGGGGCGGGGACCTGGGCGCCCGGGTACTTTTCCACGGCGGGGACCGGGGGCGGGGCTGCCGCCTCCACACCAGCTGAGAGGCCCACACGTGGCGGCTGATGTAACGCCCGCCCCCGGCACCTCGCACCCCGATTAAGGCGGACGCGCCCCGCTTCGAGGAATCTGGGCGCTCCAGGCGGTGCAACAGCTCCGAAAGCGACCTCGCCTCTTCCTGCCGTTCCAGGGCCTCTTCTCAGCCTGCCGGCCGCTTCTTAAAGGAGCCGCGCCCCCTTTCGGGCCTGTACTCCGCAGGCCACGCCCCCTCGCTTGTCACTCTTAAAGGAGCCGCGTCCCCAGTCTCTGACAGCTACCGCACAAAGCCTAGGTCTGTTTCTTTGCCGAAACAAGCCTGATGCTGCGGCCGCTAGAAGATAAAGGCTGGGGAGCGAGGAGTGGAGAAGGAGAGAAGGACCTGAGAGGTTAAAGAACCCCAAAGCGAGGGAGCGTCAGAAGATTGGAGGATAGTGGGTGAGGGGACTGGTTCTAGGAAGAGACTAAAGAGCGACACTGAGCATGCCCAAATGTTTCCAAGGACCGCAGAGAAAACGCCCCCTTACTCGGCCTACACTGCGACTGAAGCTCAGTGCCCAGCTCTGGGAACACAGAAGAATCACACCTCTGCCCTGGATGATCTCTCCAGCTGGTGGGGAAGGCAGATTGGGACACAAGTAACCATGCCGCAACGGCTACGTGTGAGGAGCATATTAATCAGATGTACACAGCGTGCTTTGGGGGTGACCGGGAGCAGCATTTAAAGATTGACTGCAAATGGGAGGAGAAAGGAAGGCCTCTTGACGATAATGGCATTGGGACAGGTTTTGAAGACGGGTGGGATATATACAGATAGATATGGGGACAAGGGTACTCAAGGAAGAGGGAACTGCCTAAGCAAAGGCATGAAGACAAGAACCCTCTGGGGTTGCTGAAGAGTCCCACGTGGCCGCAGGTGGCCGCAAGTGGCTGCAGGTAGCCGACCTTGAATCTAGGCAGAACTAGGGCCCTCCCCTACTCTCACAGCCCCTCCACTCCCTCCGTCACAGTGAGTGGAGATTATGTTTCCTCCTCTATCTCTCTCCTAAACTGTGAGGTCCTTGAAGGCCAGGAAAGAACCTGTCACCTTTCAATCCCCAGCGAGGACTCCAGGGCTTGGCCCAGATGGACCCTTAAAATTGATTGACCTGACAGTCCTGTTTGGAGGAGAGGAAGACTGAGCAATGAGACAGTAAAGGTGGGCTGGGTCCTCTGACTACCCTCTCCCCATCCTCCCTTGAGTGGCTGACAGGCAACTCGAACCCAGCTCATCCTCTCCCCACTCCAAACCTGCAGCATCCCCAGCATTCCTGTCTCTGGGACTAGCACAGGCTTCATCACCAAGTCTCCTACCAAAGTTAACGTTCTTTATTTTTCTCAAATCTCTGTACCTCTCCCCACCCCAGCATCACCTTCCTGAGCCAAGCCCCCTCATCCCTGGCCTGGCCTATTCCTAATTGATTTCCTCTCTTCCCCTCTCCCCTCCCTCCAGTCCTTTCTCCACACTAATCTAGGGTGATGTTTTCAAAATGCACCTTCCACCAATTGCTCCTCCTCACAGTTACAGCTCTGCTTTTTTTTTTTTTTTTTTTTTTTTTTTTTTTTTGTGGTATGCGGGCCTTCCTCTGTTGTGGCCTCTCCCGTTGCGGAGCACAGGCTCCGGACGCGCAGGCTCAGCGGCCATGGCTC